>NC_072734.1:76582307-76719283 GCF_026930045.1 Uloborus diversus
TTCTAGGCGCTTTAAAGGTACTTCCGGGACCAGTTCTATATCAGCAGACGATGTTTTCACTTTCCTTTATTTCCGCTTACTTTTATTATTCACTGTCCCCCATTTTTTATAGCTTATAACGCAACAGTTAATGAAAATTTCAGTAAAATTTTAATTCCTAAGATATTTCTTGAAGAACTTCAATTGCGAAAACTAAATTCCTATCCTTATGTTTCTATTCTAGAAATTATAACACATGGGAGCAGTCATTTTGATGCTTATAGTTTCGGAACTGATTTCGTATGAAATCTATGCCCTGAATTTAAATATGATATTAGTTTTAGCCTAGGAGCTGAAGCTTCCACGTTATAACATTTAAGGAAACATGGGTGACACAGGCCCCCCCTACGAGCAAGGGGGCACCCCCTAAATATGGCGAAGACCTCCCCTTCCAAAAAATAAAAATTACCCCTCAAAACACCCCCTAAAAATTTCAATGGCGCAGTCTGCGCCATGGCCCTTCCTAGGTGGGCACCCCTGGATGGCGTGGGTTTAAGTTAAATCCACAGATCAAACGAAATACAAAACATAGAATTTTGTTTTATATTATAGAACACAAATATTCAGAGCCTGATTACATTGAACAGGCCAATTAAGCTGTGGTCTCTGGCCAGGGGCGTGGCCAGGGGAGGGGGGAGAAGGGACACCTATTGCCCCAAGCCTGAAGGGGCCCCGAGATTTTTTAAATGAGGGGGTAAATTACATGTAGGGACGTAGGGGTAAACAATATGGAAGGCGGCCCGTAAAAGTCATTTGCGATGGGCCCCAAAATTTCTGTGCACGCCCCTGCCTCTAGACACCGAGCTTTAAGTTTCAAAAAATGACTAAAACTATTCTTGTCTGTTATTTCAAAAGGAAAGAAAAAATTAAGGTTTACTTTATTTATTCATCCTTTCTTATGTGTACTTAAGATGTGGGGTGCTCTGCCCCTCAACAAATATTTTGAACGAGTGGGTAAGCACCTCAATACCCCTGAAATCCCTACTCCTGGTTCACCATGAATGCTTGTGTTCACAAGGTTTGATTACAGAAGACCCTGAAAAATGATTGTCCTAGGGTCATTCAATATCTTAATCGGGTCCTGCAAATATTGTATATGCAAAAAAAAAGCAAGCCGTCACACATCGCGCGAAACGGCATAACAGCAGCACTGATCTAAAAATGTAGAGCTGATACAGAAACACTAATTTAATACTTAGCTTCAAAGGCCTACATATAGCTAAAATCAGCTGTAAAACTCTGGTCATCAAATAAAAATCTATTTTTTTGTTGCCCTGAGTAATAATTCTGTTTCAATAAACAAATTCGATGTCCTCTCTGCAAAGCTGAAACTCTCAGATTGATCAGTTTAATTAACTTCTGAGAACTGCACAGCAGTCAGGGGCTCCTCGATGGGAGGTCACTGTGATCTCCCAAAAGTTTTCTTTACTCAGCAAAATTTGTCTGACGATTTGGAGAGAAAATTGAAAGATTGAAATTTTTAAATGTCCGAATATACCTTTCTTTTTTTTTTTAAATACGATGTAGGGGAACAAAACTTAATAAATTCTTTCTGTCTTTATGAATGGAGTCAAAATTTATCTGAAAGTTAGATCGTTCTTCCATGTATCTACATTTACAAGAGCCAAGAATTGATTTAAAATCTTGGATTAAAAAAAAAAAAAAGAGTCGTCCCAAGGTATACTATGTCCCAAGATGAGTCTACTAATTTATTATTCAACCTCTATCATTTGTTGAATTATATTTCTTCTATATTATAACTACATTGACTTTTATACATTGCAGTTATTCGGAGGAACCCTGAGTTTTAACCTTACAGATAATCAGAATCCGACATTATTAACCAGGGTAAAATATCATCATTTATACAAAACTTCTCATTCAAATTTTCTTTTTTGCATAGGTAGGCATTTGCATTTGGGAAAAACATAGCAAAAGTTAAAAAACAGTGTTCTAATGCCGAACAAACAAATGAGTAATAGAGACCGTGACACTAACCCCAAAGTTCATTCCTCCTTGTGTGAAAAGCAGGTCAGGAAGTACTCCGCTCTCAGTTTCCGAAGTAGCTCATGATAGCGGCAAATTCGGATCGTAGAAAGTGAACTCAGTGTGGTATTTTGAACGTAAGCCGAACCCGTTTTTACGAAATATCCATCATAAACATGGATTTTTCAGATCAGAGCCGTTCGACTCGATCTTTCCGCTCCGAGAACGCCTTTTGAAACAAATGCTTTTAGTATCAAATGACATGAAAATACTTATGAAAACTTTCATTTAAATTTTGTAATCAAAATTCTGATGTTATAGCAAAGACACTTTCTAGTTTTCCGTTATTTTGTTGAAATACGAAAAAAAAAAAAAAAAAAAAAAAAGTGAGTACTTCATTGGAATGAAAGGTATATTTTATAATTATTTCTTTTATACTAAGTTATCCAAGAGAGTAAAGGCATATATCAGGGTACTTTTTTGTGATTTTCATCCAACTCCTAAGAATTTCTGTTATTACATATCTCATACCAAAATCTCTCTGTAGTTGCAGTATTAGTCTATATAACAAAGTTTATAATCGCTTTGAATCTCAATTGATATGATAATTTTGTTTTAATGATCTAAAAATGAAAAAAAAAAAAATGTTGCACGGAGTAAAGTTTTCTTTACATGTTTCTGCAGTTTTCTTAATAATTTTTCATACCGACCCAAAGCTTATTATGCTTTCCACATTATCAATAACAGATGATTAAGCAAGAAGTGAAACTTTTATCTTTTTCTTTTACATTCTAGACTGTTACTTCACCCGCTCGTTTTCTCTCATGCCACGCTCTTATACTTTTTGCGCCTGGCTTAAGCATATTCACAACAAAATTGCGTATTTTTATGAAGAAAATAGATTATAAACAATGAGAAAATTGAAGAATACTCGATATCCGCATTTTAAATGTTGCCAAAAGCAATGAAAAATAATAGTGATTATAAAGTTTATTTTGTTAATAACAGTTAACAAACTAATTTCACGGCTGAACTTTAGCAATGTGGATTACGCTTTTAAACTGATGACTTGACTTGAATCAAAGAAACCTGCATTATTTGAAACTTTAAATCCACAAATATATACCTGCTTAGGTTTAGTCTTGAAATTAATTCGTTAAATTTATTAAAAAACGTAACTTTATAATTACTAATATTTTTCATTGTTTTCGGCAACAGATAAAAAACGGAAGTATTTTAAGTTTATAATTGTTATTATTTTTCATTGTTTTTGTCAACAATTAAAAACCTACTACGACACTTCTGTCACACAAAAAGTTTGCTGATCAGAATTTCAAATCTCTCGCATTGAAACTTTCTCTTCAAATAAGGTTTAAGCATGTATTTAAAAGAGAAGTTTTTGAGAAAAAAAATTATTTCACGAATCATTTACATTGAAAGACAAAAAGAGATTCTCATTACCTCGTCTCTATTCTTGCTTTATGTCCAACAACCTTGCCGAGCAACCCGGACCGTCCTTCGTTTGATGAGCGCGGTTCATGCTATTCGAAACTAATTTATAACCATCCCTATGCTTCAACAGACGAACATAGTTAGGGGACAACCATAATGGGATGAATTAACCTTGAAAAAACTTCTCTAAGTGATTACAAACTCAAAATCGTTGTTCACACCGTAACATTTCTTGATTACTCGTATTGCATTGTGGTCTTTGCTTTTGGGAGACTTTTTTTTCTCTCTCGTTAATGTTCTAAGAATCAGTCATTTAGACCGTTAGATCATCATCTAGGTTTAGACTTTATACCGGGGGTTTCTGGGGAGTATAATGACTTGATTCCTATATAAGAGGCTGGTTAACGTAGACGAGTCATTCAGTTTAACAGTAGAGTTAGCAACTATTAATTTATTGTAACAATAAATCTGTCCTACTTCCGTAATAGAAATGAAAATGTCTTTTATGGAGCAAATAGTAAGTATTACATATCTTGCACATCATATAAGTAGATTTAAAATTTTACTTATAATAACCTATCATGTTTCTTACCATCTGAAATGCTTTCATAAAAACATCAAATAAGGATAAACCATGGTTTTTAACTAAAATGTTTCTAGAATGATTAAAGTTTTGTTAATTACGGAAGTTTATGAGAATTCGTTTTCTTATTATTTACGTTTGATAGCTTTATTTTGGCTTTACACGACAGCGGCGAAACCTTTGTCACAGACATTCTGCTCGTGTTTACTCATTGACTTTCTTTCATTCTAGCATTAAGAATTACTTTCATCCAGGATATTATGTTTTATTGATCCTAGAAACAGGGGTGCAGTCTCTTACGGTGTTTTAATTTACAGCAACATGTACAGCACTAACTTATTATTTATTATTATTTTTTTTTTTTTTTTGCTCATTTATTAAATTTTTTTCTCTCTCATACATTCATGTTGTGTGCGAGCTCATCAGCATTAATTTTGTTTACACACACACTCCTGAGTTTATCAAAGAACGATCATAAACAATAACAGCATTGTCTTATAATTGTAAAAAAGTTACATCCAGAGTCAGATAAAAATATAAAGTACCTGCAAGCTAACCATTGTTTATCACGTAAAAAAAAAAAAAAAAAATACTTGCAGGTATCTGCTTTGAGGTTACAAGAAACTAATTTTCATGCCAATTATATGAACCTAGGATGCAAAGACCTAAGATAAATTTAAAAATTTTAAAGCTAAGCTTCTTTTAGCAGATATCTTTGCATTCGTAAGCTCACATATTTTTGGGAATTATGTCTGCACTGCAGATCATACATTAGTGGGGCCTTTCTTTCTTAAGCTGTCAAGAAATCAATAGGATACCCAACTTTCTGAGAAGGAAGGAAAAACTAGCCGCTGCTTCTTGGAAATGCTCTGTTGAGGGAGGGGACAAAAAAAAGTGCAATAAATCTAGTAGCAAAAGTGTTATTTATGAAGATGAGAGATACCACTAGGAGCAAGTCCTCCATCTGCCTTTGGTCCCTTAATAGCTCAATGCACACAAGGATTCCAAAACTATACCGTAAATTTTGAGCCTAAGCGCTGCGGCGCTTACGAGAAAAAAAAGTTTATAAATTCCCGATGTGGCGATCCAGCAGGGAGCGGCGCATACAAGTTTTTTTTTTTTTTTTAAAGTTTACAACGTTTTGCAAAAAATAAACTATTTTGAAAAGAAGGAAAACAAAATGTTTGGAACTTTCTTCGAAATTATCGGAAATGTGTTTTGAATAAAAAAAATAACAAAATTTTCCTTTTGAATTTCTGGTAGCATTATTAAGCACGATTCCCCCCTCCAACTATCCCCCCCCCCGATCAACTATTTAAAAAATAATGAATTCATAATCGGCGTGTCCCGCCGTACAGTTTAGTTTCTACTGTAATTTAAGTCTTTTTTAATTAACGTGAAGATAATATAAGATTTTGCCGGAATGTGTTTTGTGTCTTTAGTTTGTAGTTAAAAAATTGAGCTAAAATCGGAAAAATGTCCAAATTTTCGAGTAAAGATCGAGAAAATTTGCGGAATTCTTATTACGCTGCAAAGTCCGAATCTTCTGCTTCAAGCATCGTTTTTTGGATTAAGGTGCTAAAATTTAAGCGAGTTTATCCAGTACTCATTTCAAATTAAGTTCATAACTTTTTTAAACATCTATAAAGGCGATCGTTCAAAGTTTTTTTTTTATGCGCAATGTAAAATTTTTCTGCAGCGATCCGAATTTCAGCTAAGTCCGTGGTTGTCGGATTTAGGGTAATTAACTATCAGAAAGTGGTTAAGATTTTTTTTTCTGAAACATTTAATCTGTTTAGATTGCGTTCGAAATATCTTTAAAAAAAATACATTGTTTTTTAAACTGAAAACGCGGCGCTTACGCCGGGTGCGGTGCAAACTTCAAAAATACGGCAAGTGCAAACTTGCTAGCTCCATATGATAAGCTTTGCGTGATTTGATATGAGCACACAAACACACACAAAAAAAAAAAAAAAAAAAGAGAGAAGAGGAAAAAAGGAAATACAAAGCCACACGAAAAGAATTGCTCAGTTGTTACTACTTGATGCATAGGAGAAAAGGGAGGATGAACATTTTAGTAATTTTTAAACTGAACGAAAAAAAGGATAGCTGGAAAATTAGAACATCACTCGCGATTATGGCGAGTGCTCATGTCCACAATGAATACAGTGGCTCCCAAAAGTGTTCGTACACTTTGAAATTTTTTAGTAAAACCAAAATAACGCGAAACTGAATTCGAATATGAAGTCCAATTTTTTTTCACACCATTCCTATGCCATTCTGAATAAAACTCAGTAGTTTTTTTTCTTCAAAATATTGCAAAATTTTATTTTTGAAATTCGTCGAAAAACGATGAGACAGAGAAAAAATACGCTACAAAATTCAAACCCAGTAATTTAGAATGTCATTAAGTACTACTGAATAACTACACCTTTGAAATAGTTTTATAACCGTACACAGATAAGACAAATCATAAATTCAAAAGCAGAATAGAAGGATCAACAGTCGAGGCCCCGGAAAATTTGAATGTTGAACAGTCGGGGCCCATTCAAATTTTACGGGGATCTTTGAATCAGAAAGCAATGGGCCTCGACTGTTGATCCTTCTATTCTGCTTTTGAATTTATGATTTGTCTTATCTGTGTACGGTTATAAAACTATTTCAACGGTGTAGTTATTCAGTAGACTTAATAACATTCTAAACTACTGGGCTTATACATTTTTCTTTTTAGTTTTTTTGGTTTTTACGCATCAGTCGAGTTTTTTGTTTTTATTTAAAAAATTTTATTTTACACTTTTTGGTTAAATTTTTTTATGCTTTGACTCCATTCAGACCACTAAGCATAATGTAAGCATAAAACACGTAGAAAAATAAGCTTAATGTAAGAATTAAAAAAAAAGTATTAGATTTAAAAATTCAGACCTCAAGAGAAGTCATTTTGTGCAGAAAAAACTTTTGTGCTTTTTCTTTGTATGCTGAAATATAGCTTTTTCTAATAACCGTGTTCAACCTTTTGTATTAAAAAATAAATAAATAAATAAAAAAAAACACCCCAAATTGAAATTACGCGTTTCACCCAGTAAACATTTAACTATTTATTCGAATACGAAATAAAACTATAAAAGTACTATCAACTTCATAAGTAAGAAACCATTTTCTACTCTGCTTTCGGCGGAATAAGAATTGCATTTTGTCTACGTTCGAAAATTACACTTAAAAACGGACTCAGTTCAACTGGTTTTGGTTTTGAATTTTAAGTGTTCGATTAAAAGAAAAACATGTGCTGGCATCCAAGCTGTAATGGTTAAAGCAGCCTGCTGTGGGAAATTGGATCAATTTTCAAAAATAAAAACACTTCTTTTCAAACTTATTTATTATTTCTCTAGAATGTTTGTTTCAATCGTTACGCGAGATTTTCTTTTTTCCTTAATCAAATTCCATGTTTTACGAATTATTTTAAAGTGTATCATGCTGACTAACGACAAAACATAGACCCATGTTCTTTTTTTTTTTGGCAAGCAGACTTTTTTTGCTGTTTTTTATGACACATTGCTTTAATGCATAGCATTCGAAATTCAGCACATTTGCTCAGTTGGTTGGAGTGTCATGCTGATAATCAGACTGGCCCCAGTGCGAATCCGTGTCAATATATATTTTTTTAATGTTTCTTTTTTTCCGTCATAGGCTCTCATAGGCAGGATTGTATTTGCCACAACCCGTTTTTCCACATGCACAATTATTGCTTTTTCACGAGTGGAAACTTTTAACGATATTTATGTTTGCATTGAAAATACGTACAACCAAATAGTGAGCAATGATCACATAATCACAATATTGTATTTAACGAGGTTTTGTTACTGATGTCTTCAAATTACGTGCCTTCTTTTGTGCGTTTAGTTTTTTTCGGTTTGGAGTAGACCAGGGCACATTTACAAGGATTTTTTTCACTGAATTTTCTAATTTTATGTTTGAACCTAGGAAAATTTAGACATTGTGGTTTTATGAAGCAGTTGATAAAGTCAAAATTTGTATATACAGTTGCTGCTCAGCTTGTGTTTTTAACCGTAAAAAAAAACAGTTCTTTGAGTCCAAAATTGGTTGCGTAAACTTGCCACACACAGGCCGGCTAGTGAGTTTCTTATTTGTTAAAATATAATATCGCGCTACACGACACTAAGAATCTTTTTATTTAAGCCCATGCCTTGTGCTTAAGATTTTTCTGATATTGTACAATTAAATATTTTTTGTTTCTTATTTCAGATGGAATATTTTTAATTAAAATAACAAAATCAATGATTCCTTCTACTCGCATTTAAGAATGGTCCGTTTTTCCGATCGCATTTTTTTTTTTTTTTTTTTGGTAAAGAGGTTGTTTTGCTTTTACGATCTCTTAGAATTTCGATTCGCTGAAAAATATTTGTGGCAGGTGACCGAAATTTTCTGACTAATAAATAAACCTATGTCTGTATGAGTAATATTTGCCTTCATTTAATTATAACTGCCTACATTTGTATAAATTTATTGATCAATAGATAGATTTCGACTCAAATCAATCGATAGATTTAGACGTGATCTTTATGGTTGGACTAACGACGAAATATTGATGAACAAATGGGCAACGTAGAAGATGTCTAACGGAGTTTTTCTGTATTTACAAGGAAATACTTTGAATTTATATCTATACGAATGAAACCTAGAATGTATTTTTTAAGCGTATCCCCAATGTTGTATCTAACAATCAGGCACTTGACAGCACCCGTTTCTTCTCAAATGTTGTTCAATCATGTTGTTATCAGCCATTGTAACCAACTCTACTAAGACTAGAAAATCGCCCGTCAAGGTATGACGGGTGAAAATTGCGTCTACATTTGAACAAAGCAATTGCCTGTTTGGTGATATTTTGATAGTTGAAATTTTATCCCTAACTCCAGTGGATTAACCATAAAATCCTGCAGATAGCGTTCATTGTTGACCATTTTTACGTTTCTTCATTTTCCTAAAATGACTGTATTAACAGTAAATCAGTCAAGTTACCGGATCCAGTTCAGTCCTGTCAAAATAAAGCATTTCCCTGCGTGTCAAACATTAACAAAAAATATTCTCAAACAATCATGCAATGACCCGAGTTTTATTGTTGATGACGTCAGTGTTACTCGATTATTCGCTATTATGTATATCAGAATGTAACATATAGCACTGTAATATAATGTTTCATTTTGCTGAAATCAAAACTGAACAGCAAATTCTCTTTACAGATTATGTGGCTTGCTCTAATCCTATTCCTGTGTGGCTCTAGTCAAGCAGTCGTTGGTGAATTGGAAGAGAAATCACATGGGGGACACGGCCACGGCTCACACGGCCATGGTGGTGGCGATCACGCCGGTGCTGGATATGGAGGACGCAAAGGTAGCGTGAACTCCAAGAGCTACGACCGCGGTTTCAGTTATGGCACTGGACACGACACAGCAAAAAGTTACGGTGCTGGTGAAGAAGACTATGGTGGTAAAGGATACGGCGATAAAGAGTTTGTCGGATATGGTTTAGGAGACCTTGGTTATAGAGGATTTGGAATTGGTGGCTTTCGAGCGCCTTTTATTTTCTTTAGATAATGTAGTTTTGAAGTAATATTTTGATTTCATGTACGGGTATATTTGCTTATGCATTATAGTAATCAGTTGTTCCTTGAACTGCCTTGCTTTGATTAATTATTGTCACTAAAAAGAAATGATTTTCCTTGTGTACTTCTTGAATTATATTCCTTATATGTATGTAATTGGAAAAGCTTCTTTCAATAAATTAAATATTCATTGCCGTTATTATGCCAAATGTTCACTTATGAAAACTTGAGTTTGGATCATTATTTGAAACTATCAGTATCGTACGAATGTATCAATCTGATTGTGATTATCGATTTAACCTTATACAAAATATCGGCGACTGAGTACTACAACTTGATAAATGTAAATTTGGAACAAATTGAATGTTTCATTTTTTTAAAAAAATGTTTGCTATAAAGCAGTCATAAGTTCTTTGAATTTAAATTTTGTATTGTTATTTTAACCACATATAAATCAAGCTTTCACATTTCTCAAAAATTGTGAAAAAACATTCATTTGTTGAGTTTTTTCGACGCAGTATGAGAAAAAAAAACTGATTTGTAGTTACCTACTAAAAGCATTCACCATACGATATTTTGTCAAAATCAAATCAACGTAAACGAATAAAAATTAAAAAAAATCAATTAATAATTAAAAATAAGTTCAATGAAAAAATTAGTTCAAAATAAACAAGTAAATAAATAAATAAGAACGATAATAACAAAGTTTATAGGAAAAATAATTATAATAATTTTGAGAAAAAATCAAAAGAAAACTTGTTTAAAAAAATAGCTTTAAAAATATTTTGAATGTCTTAATAGAAACAATAATAGATGTAGAAAATGCTTGCTAATTTTATCGGACCTTACTGGAGTTTCAATGAATTTACATACGTATCAAGTTTATGACTCTTGCATGATCTTTCAAAGGAATAAATTGTAGAGTGTGTCGGAGGACCACCTAAAAACCTAAAATGAAACCTAAAAAAGAAATATTTAAAAAAATGTTATGTTAATAAAAAATAAAAGATAAGATCTCCTGCTTCTCAATGTAGGCCCAGATGCTGTGTAAAACATATCCGTACCAGTACATTATATATATATATATATATATATATATATATATATATATATATATATATATATATATATATATATATAATCAAAAAAATCAACTTTGGAGCGTATTACCCTCACAGGCAGGCAATTCGCCTCTTTCCATCAAGCTAAACGTCCCAATTGAACTAACATCACGAAACATCTTATAATAATCAATAAAGGTGATATCAAATAACCATATTAAGGTAAATCCTTAGATGAGTAACGCAATCAAAAGTTAAGTTAACAAAACTAGCTTTAAGATTCAAGTGGTTTTACATATTTTTTTGATGTAACGGCTTTTGACGTGATTTTAACTTCCTTTTACAAAAAAGGAAGTAATGTATTCGCGAAAAAATTTTCACTCAAAAAAATCGACCTTAATTTCTATTTTGCTCACCCCCGAATGAATATTGAATTTTTTTTTTCGACTCGACAACACGTGGATAAGTACCTAAGAACGTATAGACACACGAAATATCCATAATGACGATTCCCGAGTTAATTACAACGAATTTTCTCGTGACGTCTGTATGTAAGTATGTGCGGATGTGCGTATGTATGTCGCATAACTCAAGAACGGTAAGTCCTAGAAAGTTGAAATTTAGTACGTAGACTCCTAGTGGGGTCTAGTTGTGCACTTCCCTTTTTGGTTGCATTTGAGTGTTTCTAAAGGGGTCTTTTGCTCCTTTTTGGAGGAAAATCGTTGTTAATTTCGATGTAAACTCAAGTGGTGTTATAACTTGGTGGACACTTGGTGATATATCGCCAGTTTTTTGGTCGCCAAGTTTTGCCGCCAACTTGGCAACAGATTTGACGATTTTTTTAGTTTGTTTCAAGTTGACCACTGTTGGTGATGTTTAGAGAGTAAACTATTGAATCACATTAAAATTGCCAGCAATGGGGAAATGACATTAAATTGCAGTAAAAAGGAAGTCATTTGATACACAAATCAGCTCGTTTCTTTTACATTTTTCTAAAACTATTGCATCTTTGATTGCACATGTGTGTGTGTGAGGAGTTAGGGGGTTACTGTGGACCCACCGGCCGGAGTTTGATTATCGCTGGTGTGGAACTTCTTAAGCTTCTAAACTGATTGTGTATATGCGGTTGTTTGTCTGTAGTATCCTATTGGGGGAATGAATGGGTGCTTCCATTTTCCCCATAGTCTCTGAGGTAAAAGGTATCATACTGGGGTGAAAGACAACAAGATTACATTCAAACAGTCATAACATCCAATTTTTCGTACCCAGTTTCTCTCAGACACTGTATGCTTGGACGCAATGCACAATAAAGCCGTGGAGATCTGATTCGTAAGGCGACGAACTCGTAACTGGAGGGTTCCAGCTTCGATAGCAGCCAATCGAAGATCCTCCATGTTCGTTAATGATGATTGAGGCACGTTAAATATGTTCATGGTCGCAAGTTCCTCCAAGTTCCCATTCCACGTCAATACCTCTAGGGGTTCTGAATCAAAGGTTGCTCGGCTCCTGGTCTGAATTAAGAAACAGAGCTGTCTTCAGGGCTCCATTCTTAAACCACTCATAGTGATAGGAAGGAGGGACCTTGGAGTGTTCTGCGTAATATGCCATTGATTCTGATACCGTTCACAAAATTTTATCTCTCATTTCATCCCAAAGAAAGGGGGGGGGGGAGATATAAAACTGAGACATTAAATTCTGTTTTTCTCAAACTCAACTGATCCTAAATGCCCGAGATTTTTTTTTCCGGTTTGAACTTTCAATTAGCACTTAATCCTAACTTTTATCAATGTTGATTGATAAAAGTTAGGATTCCATGCAAAATAAACTAATGAGACTAGAAAACAAAATAATCAGAAGCAAAGCGTTTTTACCTTTTTAAAATAAACGCAAACTGAAAAAAAAAAAGTTTGATCTGCTGATTTCAAATGCTTTTAGTTTAGCCGAAATATGTGTTGTCACCCTTCTTATAACTCCCATCACCTCCTTGTCACTGCAATTTCAGAACTTACTTCCACTTAATGCTTGGCATCATTTGTAGTAGGACTGCCGATACAGAGTTGGAGTCTGGTTGATTTTGGGGTAAAGGGGTCGGAGTCGGAAAACGAAGTTTTAAGACTCCAAGAGTCGGAGTCCGTCATTCTCCCTCGAAGCCCGCAACTCTGCCAGTGCTTGAGGAGTCAGAGTCGGGCTGATTTCGAAGTAAAGGAGTTGGCGTCGAAGGCTCTTAAATTCCAAGTATCGGAGTCGGTTATTTTTCCACCGATAGTTCAACTCTGATTATAATTAGACTGCTCTTTATAAGGTTAACTTTTGAAGAGAGCGACTTGGTTTGCTTTAAGTTGTATTAAAACAGTTGTAATTTCCAAATTCTGAACGTTCCATAATATTTCTTACAGCTAAACAGGGTTGTTTGGTTTAAACCATGTTGGTTTAAACCAATTGTTTTTTTTTTTTTTTAAACCATGCGGTTTTTTAAAAAAATGTTTTTTTTTTTTAAAAAGCCGAAAAAAAAATCCATTTTACAGGTTTACATTGATTTCCCCACACATATTGGAAATTGTAAAATTCCATTTATGCTAAGTTCCTAGCTAAGTTGCAGAGATAAATACTAAAATTGCAAAGTTGCTTCTTCAAAATGTATTACAAGCTTTAATCGAAAAAAAAAAAAAATAGTAATATAGTTTTTATTTCATATATGTGCCATAAAGCAGATTTCAGTCAGCTTCCATCATTATGCTTAATTTGCATGATTAGTTAAGATTTACTAAGGATTGAATCTTTTATTGTAGATGCAATCCATTATATTGCTCACTCCCGTTGCAGGGGTGTGACATTTTCGCCCATTTATTTGCACTTTCCTGGAATTTTAACTTTGACTTGTAAGGTAATCAACAGTCTAACTTAATTGTTTGCACCTAAAAATTAAGATTTGTTCTGCAGGTGAGCACAAATAATACTTTTTGAATCAAATTAAAAAAAAAAAAAGTTTATACTTCACGTATATAACGTTTTTGGCAAAAAAAATTTCTTGAAATAGAATTTGCTACACATTTATTTGTTCTAAAGAGTTTGTTTGTTTGTTTTTTTTTAAACTTTGTCAGTACAACAGCAATCGATTTTTTGACCGTTCAGTCATGTACTGTTGTACATTTTGCTTTACTTCAATATTTGCGACATTGTGTATATAAAAATCAGCATTATGTAAAATCAGAAAGAAAAAATATGAAAATTGTTCTTTTGAAAAGATTATGCTTAAAAATATAACTTTTACCTTTATTCGATAATTATTCATATTATGTTGGTTTTATAAAGTTTTTTTTCTTGGATCTTCATTATATTTTATCTTAACCCGCATCACAACCACTTCTTGAAGTATTTCGTATCATAAAGGGTCTATATCTACATGCATACTAATATGTTAATCAAGTCAAACATTTCATTCAATATTTCCCCGCAGAAAGCTATTTTAATTATTTAATTTAGTTACAAGATTTTGGTCTTATCTCTTTAATTAATCAAGAAATTAGGTATAATGTGACTATTGAATAACTGTTAATTACATGGAACCTTAATTACCTCCCGAAAATTAATTGTTTTTCTCGCAAATAGTATTTAAACCAAAAAAAACCCGGTTTAAACCAAAAAAACCTGGTTTAAACCAAAAAAAACAGTTTTTTTGGGTTTTTTGAAAAAAAAAAACGGTTTTTTTACCAACCCTGCAGCTAAATAGCGAGAAACATGCAATAGATATATTTTCATCAAAAAGCTTTTTTTTCTCTCATTCGAATAACAAGGAAACTGTGACACGTGCCAATTTAATTCTTATTTACGCAGAAATGTTGGAACGCAAAACATAATTACATTTACTTTTCTTGGGTATTAGTTTTACCTTAGAAAAGCGTTTAAACATTCGAAAAAGGAGACGTGGCTTAAAGGCAAAATAAGGAAATCAAGTTTAATATGAAAGAGTAGCATTTGATTATAGCTGTGTTGCCGTTTTGACGTCGAATAACTTTCTTGTACGTGCCAAAAATATGAAATCTTCTACAAAAGTGGTAAGTATCTTGAAATTTCGTGCATAGGTTTGAGAAACAAACGATATGTAATTTTAAAAAGCAATGTATTTCATTTAAGCCGTGAATATTTATCTTCGGCAGAAAGTTGAAGCTTAGCTTTTGTTTCTTTCTTGAGATAGTCTTGGAAAAGGTACTAGGTGGTTTTGTTTTCACCAGAGCCGGTCCGTTAATTCAAATGTTTTCAATTAATGCAAATTTTATCGGAAAACAACTAAAACCACGCCTATTTAGATGAAAAAGAACTCATTTTTCAAACTCAAGACGAGAGCAATTGAACCCATTCCCCGACCTTCTTAAGTGACAGGCCAGAACCAAAGAAAACTTTGAAATATTTCTTAAAAAATAACTGTTGCGTTAAAAAGTGTAGAAGAACGCAATTCTTTAATAAATTTGAAAATGTTTCTTAGTTTTGAGATTATCTTGTAGTTTATTATCTTTATTTTGAAGTTATGTATGTATGTACACTGTAAAAAAAATCCGGAAACGTTTCTGAGTATATCATGCAGCTGTGGTTCATGAAAGTTTCAAAAACGTTTCTGAGTATTTCGGAATCCGCTTTCTGTAATGTTCAGAAACGTGTCTGAGTATTTCGGAATCCTCTTTCTGTAATGTCCAGAAACGTGTCTGAGTATTTCGGAATCCTCTTTCTGTAATTTTCAGAAACGTTTCTGAGTATTTCGGAATCCTCTTTCCGTAATTTCCAGAAATGTTTCTGAGTATTCTGTGCAGCTGTGGTTCATGAAAGTTTCGAAAACGTTTCCGAGTATTTCGGAATTCTCCAAACAATTTTCAAAAACGTTTCCGAGAATTTCGGAATCCTTTTTCCGTGATTTTTTCTAAAACATAATTCTTTATTATAGTATTGCATACCATATCAGTTTCAATTCTTTCATATCTAAGAGCAATAATACAAGCAATTTTAGAATTATTCGTGGATTTTTTTTTTTTTTTTTTGAATTTCTAATGACAAATAGCATGGTTAACAGCATAACATATGCACAGTTATAAATTTTTGAAAAAGTATGAAATAATCGAGTAGTTTCATTCCTAATCACAAAATCGTCGGGGAATTGGAGTGGGGGTACCTTCTGAAAAGTGGGGATTGTTTGTTAAACAATCTTAAACTTCAGTTTTTCTCTCAATATTTTCAAGACAAAACTATCAACATATTGTATTTTTAATGCAGAACTTAAAAACATATCTTGTATCAAACTTGATAGCTTTTATCTTCGGATAAAATTTGACAGGACTTACCTACCCTTCGCGTTCCGGAATTCGTTCACCTCAAGTCAATTTCTCTGACGAACAAAGTGTACCGAAAAGTACCAACAGAGAAATTGATGAATTTAAATATGACACCAAGTCCCCCTGCTGGAACCATTCGGGCTGATTCTTCTGTTCTTGCCCTTTTCCAGCTCATCACAAATAGTACTGATTTTATTTTTACAGTGTGCGCAAAATGCATTATATATTTTATTTATTAAAACATTGAACTCTATTACATGATTATTCCATTTCATATATACGAGAATAACCCCTCCCCCACCATAAAAGTGATGGTGCACCCATAAAATGCTATGAAGCGCCCCCCCCCTTGAAAAAGCAACATCATATACATTATAAATCAAAGTATCACATACATTATAAATCAAAGTATCATATAAATTATAAGTCAAATACTTTAATATGGTGTAAAAATACAAAATTATTTTATTAAGTCTTTTTTTTTTCTTTTTTTTTTGCTTTTGGTAAAATTGAGGCTCGTAAAACGAAAAAAATGAAGACACTTTTAAATACATATATGTATCTATTTGTTAAATAAATTAATACATATTTAACTAATTTAAAGCGTTTCGCTAATGCAAATATTTAAAGAGATATCGTCATTAAGATAATACTGAAGCACTATGTTCCTAATTACAAGAGATAGTTTTTTTTTTTTTTACTTCAAACAATCTAGCTACACTGTTTACAAGAGAATGAAAACATGCAACCTTAAAGACGAACTATCAAACCTGACAATTTGCATATTATAACATTTAATTCATAATGCTTGATACATAGCCAAATATTAACTGAGATTGACACATAAAAACAAAGTACACAATAACACATATTTAAATTTTTTTATAATCTTCAATTCATAAATTTTACAGAATAAAACTAGACACACTTGCACTTTAAATATGTGTTCTATGTAATGTAAAATATTTTCAAATTGCAATAGTTCACAACGAAAAAATAATACTGAAGAAAATAGTTTTTTTTTAACGAGATTTATATGAACTAAATCTCTTTAAAGTAATAGAGTTGCAAAGCGACTTACCTATTCGTCGGTGGTGGTCTTTTGCAGGCTTTGGTCACCAAAAAGGTGATTTTTATGACAGAATAAAATTCTGCCAACAAAAATTACCCATTTGGTAGAAAGAAGAAAAGTATCCAAGAAAAAAGTAAATTACCTACACAAGTTATGCGACGCAATGAATTTACATGGCGTCCTCTCGGTAGTTATTTGGTTTTCAATTTCAGTTTGTATTCCTTCCGCGAGCATGCGTCGATAATTTGCACTTCGTACTTAAAAATAAGTGACATAGCTTCAAATTCAATCTTATGACGATACATATGCAAGAAAATATAAGACTTTAGAATTATCTTCAGTGAATTCATGCGAGGAACAAAACTTCTACTAATCCCCTTGATGAGTGTTACTTCGCATACATGAGTCAGCACTTGTTTTCATTGCGTGCTTTCGAAAGTTTCAGTTTAGATTTGCTGCTGGACTATAAAATTGTGAGCTGCGCATGCGTCGACTCTTACTTTCTTGCTATACGGGAAACGTTTTTGATTATAGCAGAAAACTGCGGAGGGCGTACGAATCTGTGTATTACGGAAAACTTTTTTATATATTCAGAGAGTTTTCCGAGATTTTTTACAGTGTATGTATGCTTTGAAGTTTCCCGTTTTTGTATTAATTAGTTTGATAACACTACAGTTTGAAAATAACGTTTGGTTTTAATGGACTTAGCACTGACAGAATTTCTAAAGTATTATATGAGTGAAATGTTGGTTTTTGCCGCTATATTCGGAATCAGTTGATGGCAAATTACACTTTTAGTAGTAAATTTAAAAAAAAGAATCTATTCGAATTTCTGTATTAAATTTCTTATTAAATTTATCAAATTATGTAGGAGGAAATAAATGCTAATTTCAATTCATTACTTTTAAATAAAAGTTTTTTCAATCATTATTTCGAATACATTTTTTTTCTTTTATGCATTATTTTTGTATTACTTTTTATGGGTATGTTTGAATAGAGTAACTGGTTAACTTCGTCGGTTGATTTGATGACGTCAGTGCGGAGAGTATTCATAGAATGTTTTCATATACGATCGGTTAGCCGGTAGCTCTATAAGAACGCGCCTGGGTTTCAGATTTTGCGCCGGATTTATAGGCTGTCCGCATTTTAAAGCTATATTGTGGTTAACTTAATCATATCATAAATCAGTGATTTCCAATCTGCAGCCAATGGGCCAATTGCGGCCCGCTGTATAGATTTCAACAGCTCGCCTAACGATTTAGTTTCAATACTTGTTTTCCATATTTGCAGGCTACTATTTCGATAAACACTAGTATATCAAATAGAACTTATTGCGTTTCAATGTAGTAGCGACTTACAGGAGTAATTTTAAAACTTTGGACGATTGTATATTTATCGTATGTTTAAAAAAAAATCAATATTTATCAAACAGCTCTCATGCTGTGTCCATAACACCCCCCCCCCCCAAGAGCACTTACATCTGCGAGTAGCTATTTTTCAAAATGAAGAATTTTCTGAGTAAAACTGAGGAATCGGGGCTTTAACACTCTTCTTTAGTGTAATATTCTTTGAATTATTTCATCACACATAAAACACAATGTTGATAGATCAGTAAAAGACGGAATGTCAGCTTTCCCTTGAACTAAAAAAAGTCACCTTTCAATTTTAATTAACTGTTTTCAGACAAGTTTTGGATATTTTTTTAGAAATCATTTTCTACTATTTCAATTGCGTGTGTTTTTTGTGCTGAATATCGATTTTCGATGAAATTTCCAAGCTTAAACGAAAATATATTTTAAAAAGTTACAGTACCTCCATATAAATTGATGCGGCCAGATATATATTGCGGTGCGGCCAGCAATCCCCTCTAAAACAATAATTTGTTCTTTATTACAATAAGGTACACTCATAATAGAGACTCATATAAATAAGGACCACTCATATAAATAAAATGATTAATATGATAATCATAGCTATTTGTTAACTGCAGTTTCCGATAACTATGAAAGCTAGATGAATTAAGTTTCTAATTAGATTGTTTTCCCCTAGGTTAACTTGATTTTGCAAATGTGTATGTATGTGTTTTGTATTTTACAAAAATAAGTAAAGAAAGAAAGAAAACGAATCGCAATTTCCAAATAATTAAAACAATGCGTACTGCGCTTCAAAAGTACAAATGTTATTACTCGCGCTGGTTTTTTGAAATTAGAATAATGAAAACCAACTTAACAGTCCCCATCAATCTTGCATCAGGTAATTTTGAGCAGTTAATAGTACTCTTAAAGTCCTTTAAAATGAAAGAAAAGGAAACAAAAAAGAGAGGGAGAGAAGAAAAGAGAGAGATGAAGAGCAGAAGCTCAAAATTTAATGACGTGATAGAATTACCAACACACATCTCCTTAATGTGTTTTCTTTTTTTTCTAATTTTCAAATTTTATTCTTTACTAGTGATACCCGCACGGCTTTGCCCGTAGTAGAAAAAATTAAAAGGTCTTCTGGTTCGCTTGTATATTTACAAATAATGTATGGTGAATGTCTCACCAATTGGCTTGTGCCCATGTTACGGTTCCACGTTATGATAATTTCGTAATTTACTCGTCCATCTTTTTCTTCTTGAAATTGAAATAGAAAAAGAACCACATCGAATTTTCGAAAAATCGCTTCAAGGTGCACACTCATGCTACAAACTAATTCTGTCCCAAATTTCATGAAAATCGGCCGAACGGTCTAGGCGCTATGCGCGTCACAGAGATCCTGACAGACAGATCCGGACAGAGAGACTTTTAGCTTTATTATTAGTAAAGATAAAGATATTTAGTTCATTTGATTTATTTCTTTTAATATTTCCATGAAGAGTAAAAATACCTTTCGTTATTTTAATTTTAAATAGGTCTTTTAAAAAAATAATTAGTAGTGGTGATTATTTTCGAAATTCCTATTAACAATCTATTATTATAAAATTCAATGTCTGCGTATCATGCATGGGCAGATTTGAAGGAGCCAGGGAGCACGGAGTGGCATTGAATCCCCAGTATGTCGGAATGATTTTATATATTAACATTATATCTGTCAAATTTGCAAATAAGAATTCAGAAGCTTTGTTTTAAAAATTCAGAAGAATATAGAAAATAACAGAAGAGAATGAAAGTTTTATTCTGATTTTTTAAACCTCGCTATTTATTAAGAACAAATAGCAGGGCTGTCTCCTCGGAGCTGAAAATAGAGCCTGAAACTTCTCATTTGAAAGAAAGGCGAATATGTTAAGTATTCTAATTAAAATAAGACCAAAAAAAAAAAAAAAAAAGAGAGAGAGAGAGAGAGAAGAAAAGAAAAATAGGCTGCTTTGCATTCAATTCGTCGCTAAAAAAAATGAATGGGCGTATCTCACTTTTAAGCATTTTGCAGAAAACAGATTTAATTTCTAATTTACTGTATCGCTTGGGAGCCGCCACCAGTGTGCTGCCGTGCTAAGCACAGATGTGGTATCTGCAGTAGAGCTCAAAATGAGAAATTGACGATTAAAATTTAAAATTTTACAACTCGTTTCTTTGATTTATGACTTAATTAAATGCTCAACTTGCGGTAGTTGTTTCGTAAATAACTTATCTAAAAACCGTAAGAGCGTATTTTTGTAAAACTCTTAATTTAAAATTAATAAATGTAGTTACAACACATTTTCTTTTCAAAACCTTTTCATATACTAAGCTATTTTCACCGTAAGTGACAATTACTAAGCATTTTTAGGGTTATCTGCACAGATACGACAAAAATAGCTTAGTCAAACGTGCTCAATGTATCATTAAATAATACTGAAAACATCTGTTTTCTTTACACTTAACTTTTTCGCTTTATTTTGTTAATACAAATCTAACAAAATCTACCTTCTGAAAGATACCATTTTCAAAACTCTGGACACTGTAATCCATAACAATTTTCTGTTTTTTATATTCAAAGAATGTGTTTTTTATAATGTTTTATTTTCTAAATTCATTTTTACCGAGCATGAAAATAATTTTGACAGCAGACGATACTTAAATAGAAATATTACTGGCCGTAGAATAAAATGCGTTTTTTTTGCATGAAAGAATTAGATACGATATTTTTAGAATTCGCATTTTAAATAAACATTTAAATAGAAAAAGCTGAATATTTACTTTAACAATTATGCAAAGTTGTATTAGTTTTTATTATCTACCTGTATCAACTATTCAACGGTAAACTAATTTTAATATTCTGCATTACAATAAACTGCTACATTATTAAATATGCTTCTTTACTAAGGTATAAAAGTTGTATCTACAAAAATACTAAGGAAAAAAGTGGTAACTGCGCAGATACCACTTTAAAGGCTTAGTATTTGTCACTTACGTTCAAATTGCCTTAGCAAACTCCGCAAACTGTGCAGTTACGACTTTTTTCATAAAGCTTTTTTTAATGTTTCGCGTTCACAAATCGCCAAAAAACTTGACATTTAGGTTAATTAAATTACTAACGACCACCTGGTGACAATAACTCAATTTTGATAAAATGTGCAGATACCACATCTGTGCTTAGCACGGCAGTGTGAGGAACTGTAACTTTTTTATTATTTATTGTAGAGATGCGCCCATTGGTCAGATTATTAAATTGACTTTGGACATATCTGTGGTGGTCATAACTCATTTTTCGATTTTTTTGAAATACGCCCATTCGTCTTTTTATAGCGACGAATGGAAAAGACCATTATGTTAGACCATTATGTTAATAATTAAGCTACTAACTCAGAGAAAAACTATCATTATTATGCTTTTCTCGTGCTTCTTTAAGATCCAGTCATTGCATTTCGTTTACATAATTTTTAGAATGTTTATTTCCAATTCAACTGCATTTTTAAACAACGCGTTTTCTATTTAATGCAAGATATTTACTAAGTTGTTACGCTGCCGCATACCGGTACACCGCAGTACAGTAAAACCTGTAAAGTTGACCACCCTTGTAAGTTGACCACCTGTCTATGTAGACCGCTTTTGTCAGGAACGGAATTAGTCCAATCTCATATAATGAAGGGAAACCTCTGTAACTTGACCACCTCTCTAAGTTGACCACCTGTCTATCTTGACCACTAATGTACGCTAAATTTGGTTTGGAGTAGTGTAAAAAACCCTTTGTAAGTTGACCACTTTGTTTATTTTTTAAAACTTTCTACAGCAAATTATTTTATTTTATTATTTATTTATTTGTTATTATTATTATTATTTCTTTCTTTATTTTTCCGATAGCTTTCTAAAAATGTGTTTAATGCTTTGATGGCAGTCTAGCATTTTACTAACTAAATAGCAGCATAAAGCTTTTGCTGCTCTTTATTCTCGAAACTTGTGTTTCATTTGTTGTTCTATTTGAGATAGCTTTTTATACGCTGTTCAATGAAAATAGGTGTCAGTAGAAAAGTTCAAAGTATTTTTCTTTCAGTTGCAATATGCTGTGGAAACAGGAATTCAGCTAAAAAAAGCAGGACCGGATCTAAACAATTTAAGCTCCCCTGCAACAAAATATGTAGGGCCCCTCCCTAGTGGCCAGCAGAGTTTATTTGTAAAGTGAATAAGTCTTAGTGCTAGTTTTTTTTTTTTTTAATTTTCTTCAATTTCTTGGGCCGTTAGCCCCTCTAAGGACGCGGGCCCCTCGCACTGCAGGTACGCGGTTTTAATTTTGCCTTTATGAACTGGAAGAATCGCGCTTATTGCTCTTTGTGCTATAAGTTGTAGAAAAAAGGCTTGTGAAAAAGAAAGTTAGTTGAACTTGAGATTAATAAAAAGTATGAAATATTAAAATTAATTGAAAATGGAGAATGCCAGAGAAAATTATCCGGCACATATGGAATTTCTAAAACTAGTGTCTAATATAGTTAAAAACAAGGAAAAAATAACAAAATTATTTGAATAGTATTTTTAATTATTGTTTCACTTTCAATAATGTTAAACAATGAAATTGAGTTGAACAGAGAGAATAAGGGTGAATTGCTCAAAAAATAAATACATGCTGCAAGAAATGACAAAAAATAAAAAAATCATTACCGCCCTTTATAAGTTGACCACCTGTCTAAGTTGACCACCAAAGTACTGCACCGCGAGTGGTCAACTTACACAGGTTTCACTGTATCTGAAATAATTAGAGTGAAATGTTGAAATTTTACGTTCTTTTAGGGCTTTATTTTCCATCGAAACCAAATACTCAAGTTTGTACCTGATCCGAAGTAAAGCAGACGATAAAAAAGCAAACAATGAGGTCGTTTCCAAAATTTTAAAAGTTTTTTTTTTTCGGAAAGAGCATGCTTAAAAACATAGCATCTGACCATTTTTTAAATAATTTCTTTAAGTTTAATATTTTTAAAAAATTACTTAAATTGGTGCTCTTTTATCGTTTAACGCTTCTGCCGATGACATCACAAATGATAAAATGCCATTCAATGTTGTCAGTCACGGTCCAAAATATTTAATTCGCATCTTTACTCACGTGTATTGGCAACGATATGGTTGGTAGCAAGCGTAGAGCGCGATTTTAATTCGCTGCTTGATTATCATAACGTGGAAACGTAGTAGAAAGATGCGGCAAAGTGCATCATTTATGACGGCATAAAGACCACGCCTTGTTTGAAAAATCGTTTAAAAAAATTTAAAAAAATTAATTTAATAAAAACTGTTGGGAAAATGAAAGTATTTTCTGGGTCCATGTTATTTCTTTTGCTCATTCTATCCATTTCAATGACTAAAAGTAGTACTTTTGACTGAAGAAAACCACCCCATTGTAAAATGAAAATTTTGCATGAACTGCTGTTTACCGTCACCAGGCAATACTGATGCAAGACGTAGGAAAAAATTTCCAATTTTGCAAGTTCAAACGAGATAGGCTGGTCTAAAATTGATAAGTTTCAAATACAAAATGCACAAAGTTGAAAAAAAAAAAAAAAAAAAAAAAAAAACTCCCTATTTCCTTCTGTGTGTGTACAGAATGTTCAAGGAATATTGGGGCACACTTTAAGGCTACAGTGAACACATTTTCTTTCCTTCAATAATTGATCTAGATGCCTAAAACTACGTGCGTTTGTATATTTATTACATCTAAAACAATAAAAAAACTTGGTGGAAAAAAAAGAATATTTTTTCAGAAATTAAAAAAATAAATAAAATAAACGAAAAATTTACAAGTTTCAAATTGCTCCATGCGGCACAATTTTTTTTTTCAAACTTTAAATTTTATTTGCTTTTCAGTCATTAAGCACAATTACATTATTTTATGCATTACATGTAGTTGTATGAGACAGTTTGTAAAAAATGCTGCAAATGAAAATTTATGTGAAATTTTCTACAAATACGTTGATTTTAACAACAAAAGAATTGAATTTCTAATTTTACATAACCGTTATTACCGAAATTCATGCATACAACTATAACTAGATATTATCCGAATGTGTTTATGATTTTATATTAATAGTGACAGCAGTGAATAACGTGCTGCAAAATCTAAACTTCGGGGCGCGATCACGGATGCGCAAAACAAAACTAACCCATAACTCATTAAATAATGCATGGAATGAAAAAAAAAAAAAAAGAAACTTGTTGCCCTGAATACAGTAGCTGATATAGTATTTAAACGAGTTGATGTGTGCATCACATGACTTCCTTTTACTCCAATTTAATGTAATTTCCCCATTACTGGCAATTTTAATGTGATTCAATACTTAACTCTATAACTGTCACCAACAGTAGCCAAATTGTAACAAATTATTTAAAAAAAAAAAAAAAAAGACCAAATTTGTCGCCAAGTTTGTGACAAACTTGACTGCCAAAAGACTGACGATATATCGCCAAATAATAACACCACTTGAATTTACATCGAAATTAACAATGATTTTCCCCCTAATGGGGGCAAAAGACCCCTTTAGAAACACCCGAATGCCAACAAAAGGGGAGGTGCACAGCTAGACCCCCACTAGGAACCTACGTACCAAATTTCAACTTTCTAAAACTTACCGTTCTTGAGTTATGCGACATACATACGCACATACATACGCACATACAGACGTCACGAGAAAATTCGTTGTAATTAACTCGGGAATCGTCATTATGGATGTTTCGCGTGTCTATACCTTCTTAGGCACTTATCAACCGTGTGGTCGAGTCGAAAAAAAAAAAAAAACTCAATATTCATTCGGGGCGGGAGTGAGTGAAATGGAAATTAAGGTCGATTTTTGAGTGAAATTTTTTTCGCGAATACAATACTTCCTTTTTACTTTCTTCTATATTTAATACATAGAAGAAAGTATTGGATTCGTGCAAATTTTCGAATTTCGAATTTTGACGGATTCGAAATTCGTTTTGAGGTGTGCTGAGTCCATTTCAATCATTTTTGGAAAATGTCTGCCTGTCTGTGTGTGTGTGCGTGTATGTGTGTATGTGTGTATGTGTGTGTGTATGTATGTGTGTGTCCATGTGTGTGAAACGTCTGTGTGTGACCAGTTTTTTGTGGCCGCTCTACAGCAAAAACTACCGCATGAAATCGAACGAAATTTGGTACACATATGTGGCGCTATGTGAACTTGTGCCCATTGGTTTTTGGCGCGAATTTCTCCATGGGGGGTGGAGCAATGGGACGTTTTTTGAGTTATAAGTGCCTGCTATTTCCCAGAAAGTAACTGGCGGAATCAAACAAAATTTGGTCCATATGTTGGCCTCTAACAGGTACAGGTGCTGATTCAATTTTGGTGTCAATAGCTCAAACGGGGGTTGAGCTGTAGAACATTTTTTGTTGTCAATTGTGACTGATGTATCTCAAGAAATAATGAACGGAATCAAACAAAAATTTATCGACAAGTAGCTCCTAGAGGGTATAATAGCTGATTTTATTTTGGTGTCAAAAGCTGAAAAGAGGGGTGGCGCAATCGAATGTTCTTTTTTTTTTCATTGTGAGTGCCATATCTCAAGAAATAATGCTACGTTCTGGATGAAATTTGGAATAAATGTGAATCTATTTGTAAATAGGCGTTGTTTCAATTTTGGCGCCAATCGCTCCATGGGGGGCTGATTTTTTTTTGTGTAAATAAAAACAGCTTTATAAATGCAACAATAAGAAAGGTAAATTGTAATACTGTCGTCTGCTTATTTCACGTGATTTTAAGTTTTCGGAAATAATCGGAAATGTTATCGCAATGATTTAAAATTTTAAACTGTTGCCACCTTATGTTTGTTAACAAATAAAACATCTAATTAATTCAAGCAAGGCTTTTAAAATAACTTTGAAGTCGTTCTTTGCTTTGCTTTTGCGGGAATTCAGGAATTCGGACGGTCGTCAAGTTTTTATTGCTGGGAATATTGCATTCTCTTCAAGCATAGGGAGGGATCAGAATTCACAAGAAAGATATGGAAGAAAATTTCGTGATGGCCACAACATACTAGTTTGTAAAAGGAAGTAAAAAAGGCTAAACAATTTTTTTCGATTTTTTACTCAATTCTCAGCATTTTTAGTGTGTACGGCAGCTTTAAGGGGAGGTAGGGGTTCAGAGTTGGATCGCAACCCTTATACCCACATTGTCTCCAGCTTCATGAGAAAGTATTATGACAGGTACAAGAACGTAGAGATACAAGACTGAGATCACACATCTAAGTTTCCACCATTCTTAGCGATGCATGTGTTACACCGTTGGATCATGGATTGGCGGACTCGCTCAGTTACACCTGGGTTTTGTTCATATCCGCAGCAGTGCAGACGATTTTTACCATCAGATCCATTCAGGAATCTTTAGCTGTTGCGTACACAGCACTTTTCAGTGCACCCCAAAGAAAGAAATACATGCTGCTTAAGAAGTTCATTCAACTCAAACAGAATTCGATCGAATCGAATATGATCAAGTGCATCTACCACTCGTGCAGCCAGAAAATTCCTTTGCCTTGCCCAGAAGAAGCTATCTCGCTATGATACTGGTAGGTATAATTCGATGGAATTGAATAAAATGGAGTTGAACGAGTCCCTAAATCAAAAAAGCGTAGTGCTCAGGTAACCGGCCCACTACGCCCAATTCATCGGTGACACAACACCTGATTCAAAACTCATGAGCACATCTAGTTAAGGCCCTTATAGTGGAGGAGCCGACGCATTCGCCATTTCGGAGCAAACGTGATCCAGTGCTTCGTAGCTATAGCATTGCTGCTGATGTTTACATTTCTTTAGCATGTCTTAAATTGAGTCAAATGGGTGGTTGTTCGGCTGTTAATTGTGTAAACAGCTCCAAAAACGGAATTTAATTCTTCAGATTTTTAGCAGATGCAGAAAGTAAAAAGAAATGGATAAATAATAACCCGCGAAGTGACTGGCAGCCTGGAAACGACGCCAACTGTTTCCAAAATTTCGCCAATGATCACCTTCGCTCTCCGACTCTCTCGTTCTCTATTTGGAGAATGATTGCCAATAAAGGTAGCTTTCCTTGTTGTACGCTTGCTCCAAAATGGCGGATGCGTCGACCTCTCCAGTTATAGGGGTTCTACATCTAGTTACCCTATCAAGTTGAAGTCACATATGATGTCTAGTGTTTTCAAATTGTCCTCCAAATGACAATATTGTACACTCGACCATGTGTATAATGTGAACATTAAAACGTTCTGCATTTTTAAAATGTACGAAAAGCTTTTAAAAATAGGTTTTTGAGGAAATCCTATTTTTCACTTACCTATTAAAATAATCATTTTTTTTAAACTAACCATAGCCACTTCAAACTATGTCAATGTTTTAATAATATTATGCATTCATTTCATTTTTTACTTTTCAGGGCATTTTATTTATTTCCCTGTTTTGCTGCGCAGTCACTATAGGTCAAGACAGCAGTTCTGCAAAAGATACGACCATATTCAGAAAACAAACAAGTATAAATGAGAAAAAGATCATCCTCTCCGAAGAGACAGAGAGCATAGATGGTATCCATTGCACACCAGAAAATTGCACCAGATTAGTAAAATTAAGTTTCCATAATACCACCAGCCTCGAAGAAAAGAACGGTAGAGACGATATCAGCTGCGAACCAGGCAAGTGCCCCGAAAGATCAGGTGCTGCTCAAAGTCAAAAAGGCGGTAATGAAAAAAGTAACACCACCGAAGAAGAAAAAAACAGAAAAAATAGCGATTACAATTCAGGAAAAAATTCCAAAAAAGTAGGTGTTTTGGACGAAAAAAGTCATTCTGAAGAAAAGACAGAAACAGGACCGCCGAGAGCGGGTTCGATGTCAGTTTTATCACCAGGCTCCGCTCCCACAGTCTTACCCTCAGCACTCTACACTATTCACCTACGCTTTATCACTCGACAGCCCTGGAGCAACACCTTCGAAGGAGAAAATAGTATAGAAGGTGACGATTGCAAATCAGGAAAGTGCACTGAAAGAGCAGATGCTACAGGTCGAAAAGGCGGTGACGAAGAAAAAACCAACTCTGAAAAAGAAAAAAATACAGAGGATAGCGATTGCAAATCAGGAAACTGTGCAGAAAGAGCAGACGTTACGAGTCCAAAGAATGGTAATGAAGAGCAGATTAATACCGCCGAAGAAGAGAGCAGTATAAAAAGAAGCGATTGCCAATCAGGAAATCGCCATGAAAGAGAAGTTACGAGTAAAATAAGTGGAAATGAAGAAAAAGTAACTAATGAGAAGGTCATTACCTCAGAAGAAGTAGAAAATATAGATGATATTTATTGTCCACCAGAAAATTGCTCCAAACAAGTTGTGTATCGTTTCTATGTGCGTCCCCGAGAGGAAAATGAAAGAAAAAGTGTTAAGAGCCAAAAAATAGGTAAAGAAGAACAGACATACACTCCCGAAGATGAACAAAATAAAGAAGATAGCGATTGCAAATCAGAAAATTGCACGAAAAGAGAAGGAGTTACTAGTCGAAAAGGCAGTAACGAAGGAAAGATAAACACACCTGTAGAAGAAAACAGTACAGAAGGTAGCGATTGCAAATCAGGAAAGTGCACCGAAAGGGAGGAAGTTACAAGTCAAAAAAGTGGTAATGAAGAAAAGACCAACACCCCCGAGGAAGACAACGATACAGGAAACAAGGATTGCAAATCAGGAAATTGCAATAAAATAGCAGGTGTTATGAGTCGAAAAGGAGGTGGCAAAGAACAGGCAAACACCCCCGAAGAAGAGCAATATACAGAAGACAGCGATTGTAATTTTGCAAATTGCACCGAAAGAGAAGAAGTTATGAGTCAGAAAAGTGAAAATGAAGAAAAGGTCATTAACGAAAGGGTCATTACCTCAGAAGAAGTAGGAAATATAGATGACATCTATTGTACACCAGAAAATTGCACCAAACAAGTTGTATATCGCCTTCGTGGGCATTCCCTTGAAGAAGATGAGGGAGAAGGTATTATGAGTCGAAAAAAAGGTAGTGAGGAACAGACCAACACCCCCGAAGAAGAACAATATTCAGAAGACAGCGATTGTAATTCTGGAAATTGCACCGAAAGAGAAGAAGTTATGAGTCAGAAAAGTGGAAATGAAGAAAAGGTCATTAACGAAAGGGTCATTACCTCAGAAGAAGTAGAAAATATAGATGACATCTATTGTACACCAGAAAATTGCACCAAACAAGTTGTATATCGCCTTCGTGGGCATTCCCCTGAAGAAGATGAAGGAGAAGGTATTATGAGTCGAAAAAAAGGTAGTGAAGAACAGACCAACACCCCCGAAGAAGAACAATATACAGAAGACAGCGATTGTAATTCTGGAAATTGCACCGAAAGAGAAGAAGTTATGAGTCAGAAAAGTGGAAATGAAGAAAAGGTCATTGACGAACGGGTCATTGCCTCAGAAGAAGTAGAAAATATAGATGACATCTATTGTACACCAGAAAATTGCACCAAACAAGTTGTATATCGCTTTCGTGGGCACCCCCGCGCAGAAGATGAAGGAGAAAGTATTATGAGTCGAAAAAGAGGTAGTGAAGAACAGGCCAACACCCCCCGAAGAAGAACAATATTCAGAAGACAATGATTGCAATTCTGGAAATTGCACCGAAAGAGAAGAAGTTATGAGTCAGAAAAGTGGAAATGAAGAAAAGACCAACATCCCAGAAGAAGAAAACAATGTTGGAAATAGAGATTGCAAATCAGGAAATTGCAATGATAAAGTCAGTGTTATGGGTCGAAAAGCCAGTAATGAAGAAAAGAGCACCACAGAGCTACTAAGAGAAAAGGCAGGCTCCATGTTAGTTTTATCGTTGGGACCCTCTCCCACAACCTTACCTTCACCAGTTCCCCTAAATAGTTCTTTCTACAGTACTACAATTCAAAATTCGAGCCAAACCCTTTTCAAAGTTGAGCCCCTAGTTTTTCATTTGGATGACATTCCCTCTGAGCAGTCCTGGACCAACAATCCTGATGATTGCAGTAGCAACTTGTGCAGCAAAAAAGTTGATGTTATTGGTCAAAGTGAAGGCATTGAAAAAAATAGCAACCCCCCCGTAGAAGATAGCAATATAGAAGATGAATCAAGGATTCAGGACCGAGACAAAAACTACCTTCGTTATGAAGAAAATGTAGGAGATTGGCGTTTCACAGAAACAGGTCAATGGGAACCGAAAATGATTTATGAAAATTCCGAACCTTGGGGCGATTATATTTTTTCGGAATATGAACCAAGGTTTGAGGAACAAGAAAAACAAGATCAACAGGATGCAGAATATGGACAGGGTGAGGATTATGGAGAAACAGGTTTACGGGGTCCGGAGTTAGATGGCCAAGAAGAACAAGATCAGCAGGATGCAGAATATAGGCAAGGTGAGAATTCGGGGGAAATGAAACTATATGAAGCGAAGTCGCCTTTTGAAATGCTCCTATCTCTGGTTATAGACTGAAGATAAGTTAAGCACAAAGTCATGTAAACCAAAATTTTGGACTCTGCTGCGTAAAACCGTGTGAAAAGAATTTTAAACAAAACATCACAATGTGCATTGTTCGGTCATTGATTTACGTGAAACAAAAGTAAGACAGCGTGGAACTATACTTTGATCCAAGGCTTAATTTCTACCAAAAAACAAGAGAAAGAGCTCTATGTTCTGCTGAATATATATGTTCATACGTTATTGGTTTGAAGCTGGACAGAATTCTGATGAAAAAAAAGAAAACGAAATATGGGGACTCAGTTCCTCTGTGTCCAGGGATGCATTCAAAACTTTCACTACCAGAACCTTTGTTTTTCAAATTAGCAGATTGTAAGTTTATGGTTCACTTTGCCAGGATGGTTATACAATGCACGTTATTTTAATAGTATATTTAAAAAGTTGTTTTGGCAATAAAGGTGCTTCACTGGTGTTTTTACTTGGCAATAGAAAAGGAAAAAATAATAATAAAAAATCTTGTTTGCTTACTTGTATTCTAGTTTCAATTAGAATCATAACCCTGAGAGCAAAAATATGGTAAATTTGTAACAAGAGCTTTCTGAACTGCTGAAACGTTGGAGCACAAAGAAGAAACGAAAACGTGAAATAACGGCTGTTATGATTTTGTTTAATAGTGGTACTTCTCACAGGTTGGGTTGCAAGTTACGTCACAGACCATGGCCCCACCAAAAGAATCAAGTGTGGCCATACGCAGACGTAAGCATTTCTCGTGCAAAAGAAAAACACTATTTTTCAAGTTTGAACTTGATGTGCGAATGGGCTTCTGAGAGCAATATCGATGAGGGACTTCTTTACTGCCTAATTTCTAAAAAACTGATGGAAAAACAATGTACTGTTGTTGAGGTTTAGTGAGCTCCCTTTCAAATTGACCTTGCCTTGATCATAAAATAACAGATATCTCCAGACATTATAATTATACATTTACCCGTGCTAAAGTTAAACAAAATGCATTTCCAATTAAGCAGCGGTCTCTCTTTCTTTCTTTTTTTTTAGCTCTTTCATCGGTGTAAAAAAAATTTGTTTTGTTATTAATTTATCAATTTCTTTCAAGTAGCACTTGAGCTTTCTAAAATTTTCCGCTATAACAGCAGCAGAAGTTGAATTTTATTTATTAACTTTTTTAGATTATTCAGGACCATAAAATTTCAATATCGTATTCAATTGCATTTCAATTTCGGAAAGTTATAAATCTATTTTAAAACTGGATCGGTTATCAGGAAAAATATTGTTAGCAGAGGAATGAGCTTCAAAAATAACTTCAAAATATACATGTAAGACGAAATTATTTAAAACAAGCATTGGGAAAGTTGGGGATAAGAGTATTTAAAACCAAAGATCATGGTTAGTAGCAAACCAACGTTTGGAAGCTTCGGTAACAAATTATCACGTAGAGCAGGGGCTCTCAACCTTTCAGACTCTCCGCCCCTTTGAATACAGATGCGAGGTCACTGCTCCCCCTATTACCACAAATGGTTAATACAAGTATACTGCGATAAGAAAATCGGAGTTTGAAACTGATGCTGATTATAATGGGGCATACCCAAAATGTATTATTACTACACTTACTGCTTAATTTTGAACATATTTTTAGCAGAGCCTATTAATCAAAAAAAAAAAAGAAAACTAAAGACAAGTTATTCTGTAGTAATCTGGGGCTAGGTGAAGTTGACATGAAATACAAGTCACTTTCATAACATCAATAGGATATCTTCCACTATTTGTTCTTGACAAGTGATTGAATATTTGGTTGTAATTGTGACAACGCACACCTAAGGTTACTATCAATGTTCAGCCTACCTCGATAATTTGACTTCGTATATATTTTAATCCAGAAAATCCTGATTCAGAGAATAATGAGAATGATAACTACTCTAATTACCTAAGAAAAAGAAGGCCAAAAAACCCCCGAAAATATTTAGATGTGGCAGCAAGATTCAGCGAAATACCGCGGGTTTTGGCATTTTATTCCATTTTTTAAAACTTTCACTCCTCTCTTGAAATTCCTCTACCTCCCCCCCCCCCCAGGTTAAGAACCTCTGATGCAGAATATAGACAAGGCTGCAATTTTGGCGAAACAGGACAATTGGGAACTGAAAAGTCATTTATAAACATTTTGAACCAATAGGGGTTCAAGCTTAAATACAGACCAATATCAAGTAAAATATGGACAAGCTAGAGATTTTAGTAAAATAGGCCTTTAACGACCCAGATATGGAAGATTATAAGCTACCAGATTTCAGGGCAATACAGGCCAGGAAGCTTTGGATTTAAAGCGTCGATATAGGTTATAAGGAACATCTAAACTTAACCTGGAGGCTGATGTATGGATATACGAGAAAGTAAGCACCTATAGTTCTAGGTGAAACTCCTTGTTTTATTGGAAACTAGTTGATTCGCCCGGCTTTCACGATCAATCTCGAAAATAAAAGTTACGTCAAGTGACGCATGTTCCACAATCAAGCTTCAATTAGAGGAAAAAAAAAAAAACAAACTAAAAAATCCCGTCGAAATAATCATTATTAAAAAGAGAAAACGGCAAATCTAAAATTCCCGAATAAATTAAACGCAACACCTACAATCCAAAAGAGAAAATCGCCAAATAAAATTCAAAAGGGGAAATTTCTACCTCAAAACAAAAACAAAATTTTATTTAGTTACAGAGCTGAGAAAAAAAAAGCGGCAACCTTCTGAACGCTAATATAAAATGAGATCGCGCAAACGATAGTTTTCCGATATGAAAATAGAGTTACATTTAGCTTAAAAGTGCCTTTTAATTTTTTCCCGGTGGTTTTACAGATTTTTTTTTTTTTTTTTTTGAAATTCGAAGGAAATGAAGGAACTTCATAGGTATTTTTTGCGGGCTTTCGAATGGCTTTAAAATCGAACTGATCGCATAATTATTTCGGGTGGAAAGAGCCATTAAATGCCATTTTCGGGTCCTAAAATTAAAATTCGAAAGGTTTGGTACTTTTTTGGCGCTTGAACCCTCCCCCCACCCCCCTACGTTCCTTTTCGGAAGCCCAAGAACCTCCCAGCCAAATTTGGTCCAGATCCGACGAAAACTGGATTTGTATTCGCATTTCCGATTAACTGTAGGGGAAGCTGCAGCCACTGTCTAATGGCGGACGAAAAAGGTAAAACAAACAAATGCCGTAACTTATAACTTGCTTTAAACCTTAGTGACTGACAATAATTTTTAATCGTGTTTGTGGAAAGCTATTCCTCTGAAATTACATTACATCGCAAACTGTCTGAAACCTGTAATTTACCCAAAAGAAAACACATGGAACGGAATGTTTTATCCTATTAAGTAGTACTAGCAGTTAAGTAGTAGTTTCACGTGTGTCTGTTGGTAAACATAGACAGTTTGTTATGATTATTTATTAACGCATTCGATGTATCTTAGACTGCTTTAAGCAACAGAAATTCTTTCGTCCCCTAATGGTATTTTCAATCTTCTCAAAATAATGTTAGTTTTTATTATTTCCCTTTAAAAAGTGAGTTGATTGTCGTAAATGGCAGAAGCATAAACACAAGAAAACTCTGCATTAACGAACTTCGCATTTGCACGAAGTTATCAACGAATATGCTCGTCTGTTCGATGCATTTTTATCCTTTTTTTTTTTGAAAGAGGATAACATTATACCAGGTGAATTCTTTTTATTGTTTTGTGTGAATTTGTAAGAATATGGGTTTTTTTTAAGCTTAAGCTCGAAAGAAGTATTTGATAACACTATCAGAAGAATTAGGGCTTTCATCTCCGCCTAGTTTAGAAATAATTAATTTAACTAACCTTATTTTACTGCAGCATTTAATTGGAATGAACAGTATGCAAAATATTTTCTTGAATACATTATCGTAGAACAAAAGGAGAAAAATGTTTAAGGCTGAGAATTTTCATTGCCAAAATAGTGCGCCAACTTTACTTTATTGCTTACATTCAGCTGAAAAGTTTCACCAAAAATTTGTTTAGGGTTAAAGTTTTAATATTAGCTAAGAACTCTTGGCGAGATTTCGCATGTTAGTTATAAAACATTTTTATTTTTTATCATTTGTGGATTACAATGGTAGAAAGATTACAGAATTCGACAAGTTTAACGAAAAAATGGAATATCAATTAAGAAGAAAACTACCACCATGTATCCGTGAGAATTTTATTGATGATGCATAAGAGAATTAAACCATAATTCAGAAATTATAAACATGCGAAACAGAAAAAATTAAAATTAATCAATTCGGCAATTTGAGAAATAACTCAGCTACAAATGTAAAACAATTAGTGCTAGCCAAACAAGAAAAAGAAGTGCCATCTTCCTTTTTTGATAACACTGGTAAACAAAGGTTTTGTTTATATTTATAGTGTTCTTATGGCCACAACGAAAATGTAGTTCCATCAAGAATTGATAAATTTCGAATTCAACATCGTAGAAATGGCTGCTTACGACTACGAACTAAGAAATTTTCATTAATTTCTCACGTTTAGTAATGTTTCTTGAATTCTCATTTCTTTCTACATTGGTCAGAATATCCACAAGACTTTAAAAATTAATTTAAAAAAATAAAACAAAAAAGTCATGCATACAAATAAAAATTACTAGGCTTATTAGCATTTTCTACGCTACGGCGTGCGTTTGTTTTACCATTTTCATTCGCCATGTTGGAGTTTCGAATTAATATTTTGTTAAAAAATTATATTTATGTTCTAAATTAATATTGTTTATGAGTTCATTCTGCAAATAAATACTATGTGCTTGTCAGAACTGTGTCCGTTGTTGCCTCAAGATTTGCGACTAGTGATTGCAATACCGGACCAAAAATGCAATATGGGTACAGTAAAACCTGTCTACAACGATACTGTTGAGACCTAAAAATGATATTGTTATAGGCGGGTTAACGTTATAGAGAGTTTGATTATTTATTGCTGGCATTCTGCTTGGGACCAAGGAAAATATCGTTATAGACAGATGTATTGTTATAGACAGTATTGTTTTAAGACGGTTTAACTGCATTCAGTATTTTTAAAACGTGATACCGGAATACCGGTACTATTACCGGTATTAGAAATTTATCACAAAAATTATCAAAAGCACATTGTTTCGTTACCATATTTATTTATTTTTTTATTTATTTGAAAAAGTGCATTATTTATGAAAATTTACTGTACACAAATATAAAATTAAGGAACAAATGTCATGAATTAAAAAAAAAAAAATCACTAATAATAAGAAACGTAACGCATCTATAAAATTGTCAATAAGCCTGGAACTCATTTTAGTCAACAAGTTTCCTGCAGTTGAAAATACTCTTTCAGAAGTTACGCAGGTCGGTGGTAATGTAAATAATGCGAGGTACATTTCCTCTAATTGCCTCGAAATCCTTCATCTACAATTAGTTCGATCTCTTGCGCGTTTGTGTTTGGGATAACGTTTTATTTTCTTCTTCTGTGGTGTGCGTGTGTTTCACATTGTGTGTATCTGTTTTATTCATAACCTTTTTGTTGGAAATTTAGGACGAACTTAACAAAAATATTTCTTTCGTTAGGTTCTTTAATTCGTTTTCGTTTTCTTTTCCAAATTCTTTACTATTATGTAAATATCTAAAAATATGTTGCAGTTGATTATGACTTTCCTTCTTACAAATTTTCAAGGAACTATATAATTGCTAAATAGTATCTCGCCAAGCATGAAGCTAAATAACTAGACAGGACAGCACACTAATGCAAGTGACGATAAAATTACCAATGGGGTTGTTTCCTTCAGTCAAAAGTACCACTTTTAGTCACTAAAATTGATAGCGTAAGCAAAAAAAAAAAAAAAAAAAAAAACATGGACCCAGAAAATACTTTCATTTTCCCAACAGTTAATTTTTAATTAGTTTTTTAAAATGTCCGATTTTTTAAACAAGGCGTGGTTTTTTGACGTCACAAATGATGGACTTGCCGCATTTGTTTACCGTGATTCCACGTTATGATAATCAAGAAGCGAATTAAACATTGCGCTCTACGCTTTGTATCAACCATATCGTTGCTAATACACATGAGTAAAGATGCGAGTTAAATATTACGTTCTGCGAATGGCAACAGTGAATGGCATTTCATCATTTGTGATGTCATCGGCAGAAGCGTAAAACAATGAAAGTGCACCGATGAAAGTTATTTTTTTAAAATATCAAACTTAGTCGAATTATTTAAAAAAAATGGTCAGATCCTATGTTTTTAAGCATGCTCTTCCTGAAGAAAAAATACTTTTAAAATTTGGAAACGACCCCATTGTTATACCTACTAAGACGATAAAGTTTTTTCTCAAAATTCAGTACAGTTGAGACAAGTATTAAAAAAAACAATAGCATAAAGTATTGATGCTATTGATAGTTGGAATATAGTATTCACAGAACAAATACATTCGAAATTACACTTAAAGTTACCTTTCCCATTAGGACAAGTGAGTAATCAAGGACATGTGGAAATTAAAAACACGGGGCACATAAACGCTCGAAACTTAAATTCATCAAACCATCTAGTGATGTAAATATCATTATGTAATATTTCTGCAACTTTTTTGATATTCTATTTATTTTTGTTTTTGAAGCCAAATTTTTATATCAATAGAATGATTTTGGAATTGTCTCGTCGAAAATGAAAGGAACATTTAAAATAACAGTAGATGTCTAATAAGTTAAATTGAAAACGCATTAATAAAAAATTATTGATTATTTTCAGCTAATACCGAAAATACTGGTATTTTACCTTAGCAAATATTGGCATTACGAAATAGCAAAATAACGCGAAATACCGGTATCCGGTATACCGGAATTGAAATCATTATTTGCGATTATACAAATATACAAAAAAAAAAAAAATTCCCTTTAACTTGCGTCTTCATACGCTTTATAACTAATTAAAAAAAAAAAAAAAACTATCACATGATGTAGACTTAAATTACTAAGACAAACTCGATTGTTTAAATTATTTAGATTTTTCCCTGCATAATTGGATCGTTTCCAAAATTTTAAAAGTATTTTTTTTTCTGAAAGAGCATGCTTAAAAACATAGGATCTGACCATTTTTTAAATAATTCATTTAAGTTTAATATTTTTAAAAAATTACTTAAATGGGTGCGCTTTCATTGTTCACACTTCTGTCGTGTGACATCACAAATGATGAAAGACCATTCAATGATGTCATTCACAGAACAAAATATTTAATTCGCATCTTTACTCACGTGTATTGGCAACAATGTGGCTGATAGCAAGCGTAGAGCGCAATTTTAATTCGCTGCTTGATTATCATAACGTGGAAACATAGTAGAAAGATGCGCCAAATTGCATCATTTGTGACGTCATAAAAACCACGCCTTGTTTGAAAAATCGGACATTTAAAAAAAATAATTTAAAAAAAAACTTTTGTGAAAATGAAATTATTTTCTGGGTCAATGTAATTTTTTTTGCTCATTTTATCCATTTCAATGACTAAAAGTAGTACTTTTGACTGAAGGAAACCACCCCATTATGACTATTTCTGGTGTAGATAATTAAATAATAAAAATATCATTTTAATACACATTTAAATAATGCATCTTTTTGTATTCTCTTTGTTCAGTTCAATAAAACGACTTGATTTTAAGCTTTAATTAGATGTTAACTTCCGTATATTTATTTAATCTCTTGCATATTTCTCTTCACTAGCACTTTCATTTCGATCGCACTACCTGAACTTTAAATGTCAAACCAAGATTAAACAATTAGCTGATGTACAATGCCGATTCTTTCTACAACCCGTGAAATTTATGATCTGCTTTGAACTAATATTGAATGTTACAAATTAATCCTCACATATGTAACGGCGAATTCACTAATCGAGTAACGCTCTGGAGTCATCAGGAATGAAACTCACGCCCTAGAATGACAATTTGATAATATGTATATATTTTTTTGGTACTGCTTTACAGGCTAGGAAATGCTTTATTTTGACAAGGCTGAACTAGAAGCGGTAACTTAACTGTTTTACTGGTAAGATTGTCATTTTAGGAGAATGAAAAAACGAAAAAGGGATTAACAATTGAACGCTATCTACTGAAATTAAGGGTTACTTCATTGGAGTTAGGGTTAAAATTTCATCAAAATATCACTAAACAGGCAATTGCTTCTTTCGAATGTAGAAGCAATTTTCACCCGTCAAACGTTGAGGAGCGATTTTCCAGTGAGAATAATAATAACAATAATAATAACAACAACAAAAACATCATCTTTTGAAAAGGGGAGGGGGAACGCAACTGAAACAATTTAACATTCAGATTTTGTGATCAAGATGAAATTTTTGTTAAACAGAAAAAAAAAGTTTATAAATCTACAATGAGGTAAAAAACCAATAAAGCATAAAATATCTGACATGGCAAAACGACAAGTGCATTCTTCAATATACGATAAATTAGGTAATTTACTATTTAATTATAGTTAAAAATTTAGAAACAATACAAACAATGCACTTATAAAAGACAGTTATTGGAACCGAAAAATACTAAGCACAAAAAAAAAAAAAAGAAAATGTGCGTGTTACCCCCTCCCCCCACACAAATATACACGTAAAGCTTATTAAGAAGAAAATAAAGATAATATATCTCTCTATTTCTTATTTCTTCCTCTTGAATGGGGTTGTTTCCTTCAGTCAAAAGTAATACTTTTTCTCATTGAAATTGATGGAATAAGCCAAAAAAAAAAAAAAAAACATGTACCCAGAAAATACTTTCGTTTTCAGAACAGTTATTTTTAAATTAATTTTTTAAAATGTTCGATTTTTGAAACAAGGCGTTGTCTTGATGACGTCACAAATGATGCACTTTGCCGCATCTTTCTACCGCGATTCCACGTTATGATAATCAAGAAGCAATTTAAAATTGCACTCTACGCTACAACCAAATCGTTGCCAGTACAGCCTTGAGTACTGGCAACAATGCGAATTAAATATTTTGCTCTCTGAATGGCAACACAGAATGGGGTTTCATCATTTGTGATGTCATCGGACAGAAGCATATACATTGAAAGCGCGCCGATTTAAGTAATTTAAAAAAATATTAAACTTAAACAAATTATTTAACAAGAAATTCCGTCTAGAACTATACGAGCCTACTTTCCCGTATACCCATACTACTTTCTAATACCCGATCAATATTCTCAAAAATAGGTAAAATCGCGAATTGTTGCAATCATATTTTTTTAATATTTTAAACTAATTTCTAGGAGTAAAATATTACTCACTCATCTAAAAAAAATTAGATGAGTAAAATAAAAAAAAAAAAAAATTAATTTGAATTCTGACATTTTGAATTCAAACTATGCATTTCATCACGAGTTGTGACAAGACCCTATTCATTGGAGTTATTATTTCTAGAAACGGCTCCTGTCTCCCAAGCTTGGCCCTCCTCCTGGGTGATTACGTGTGTATAGTTGTGTGCGTAGGCGCGTTTGCATGCATGTGTAGGCTTGTGTGTGTGCATAGACCTGTGTGTATGCACGTAGGCGTGTGTGTACCGGACATGGACGCCTCCGATCAGGAAAAGCGGATAACTCACGACCGGGGGGGGGCATATAAGCTACCTTTACTCCTGTTCGGTCATAGGAAAATTTCAGAGCCTCTCATTGGCTTATTCGAGTGTCAATCAAAGCTTTAAAGCTGTGACGTACTGCAATGTTGCTAGTCCTCTTTCGCAGTGTTTCATGTTTGTAATCTGCTAAATACGAATAAGCATTTGCAAATGAGATCTTTAATAGAATATTGCTGACAAAAGCAGCATTATTATTTCCAATCAATTTCATCCTTTGCAAAACAAATGAAAGCTTTTATTGAGAAGCTATGCTTCGAAATAAAAATAGGTGGCGCCATCTTTAAGCAAAAAATGTATGTTTTACGAAATCGTTTTAATTTAAATCGAAGTTATCTTTAAAATAATCCTCACGATAAATTATTTTGTTGATGGAAAAGCATATTCCGCAATTTTTCATATTCTAAATGATATTTAATGCAATTTAAACAGCTCTTCTTAAAGAAATGATTGCCATTTAATATTAAATGATTACCATTTAATAAAAGAATGATTACCATTAATTTTAATAACAAATACTTATTTTGAATAATTTTATACATGCTAATTTCTAATAGAATTTATTCTTGTGCCAGTAAATAAATTGTTTATCGTATAACTTTTCTTTCTCGTTGCTATATCTATTGTTTCACATTGTATCTGGCTGATATATTATGTACATCTGTCTTGCAATATTTACTTTATTTTTATATGAGTTCAATATGAATAAATCATGATTAGTTCCCTGTTGGTTTTCAAGTACATGTGACTGCACTAGAAAGCCATAGTATTATTAAAGTAATAATGCTTTCACATCATATGAAAAGAAATTACATTTTCATAAAACAGTAGCAAAACGATTCAGAACCAAAAAAGTTTTATAACACACACACACACACAAACACTTTTATTGATAAAATATGTACATCAAGGAAAATAATGCAAATTATGAAAGTGTGCTGACACTTATTTTCAACTTCTCAAGCTCTACGAGAAACAGAGTTGTAAAGCATCTTGTTTCAAAGACAACTTAAGTTTCAACACTTTTCAAAAAAAAAAAGAAATATTTTCACAAGATTTTAAATTCAATTTTTTTTAATACTTCTAAAATTTTTTCAATCAATGTATAATATTTAATGTATTTGAATGATTACATTCAAATGGTTTCAGAACTATTCATGAAACCACGAAGGTCGTATCAGCAGTACAGCAAAAAAAAAAAGAAAAAGAAAATTTTTTTGCTGAAAATACTTAGCAGCTGCTGATCTCTTCACGGGCCCAGTCTAAAATATTTAGCTGTATTTATTACAATACATTAAAAGTTATATATTGATTTTAAAATTTTCAAAATTGTCTCAAAAATGGTTGAGTTTTCAAGTTTTAGAATTTTGTGAAACTTTTTTTTTCCCCAAATGTTTTTAAGTTAAATAGTAAATGAAACTGCATGAAATTCTCTTGAATTTTCCTTATCAACTGTGCGTGATAAATTTTTTTTCAAAATAATAAATGAATTTAAGGTGTCAAAGGGTGCGATTTCTGAAAGTTTGACTTGAAAGTGATTTGACATGAAATAACATATATATAATTTTACATTAAGAAACTTTGCTTTTTAAGTTATTTTTAATTATTTCGCTCAAGGGTTTAAATTACCTATTCCTTTTGACATAATTTTAAATATTATGAAGCATATTGAAAGATAAAGAATTCGCTGCTTAATTTAAAAAAAACTTACATTGAGAATTAGTTGACAAATGAGCTTAATTAAACTCCAATAGTACCTTCTTCAAGAGCGTCATTTTTTGCTTAAAGATAATGCTATTTATTCGTTTAATTATGTATTTTACATGTTTTTTTTTAAAGCAGAGCATTATTTCATTTTATGAGTTATGAAATTAATATGAGAAAAGAAGGATATGTTCGCCAGACCCGCTCAGTATTCAATTGGAAGTCTTATTCTCGGATGCTAACTCATATTCAATAGAAATTAGCTAGAAATAAACTGGCACAAGAGAAAATTATATTAGAAATTATTATGTATTAAATTATTCACTAGAAGTATTTATTATTAACTTAAATGGTAATCATTTCTTTAAGAAGAGCTGTTTAAATTGCATTAAATATCATTAAGAATATAAAAAATTGCGGAATTCGCTTTTCCATCAACAAAATAATTTACCGTGAGAATTATTTTTAAAATAACCTCAATTTAAATTAAAATGATGTCGTAAAACATACATTTTTTTGCTTAAAGATGGCGCCACCTATTTTTATTTCGAAGCATTGCTTTTTAATAAAAGCTTTCATTTGTTTTGCAAAGGATAAAATTGATTGGAAATAATAATGCTGCTTTTGTCAGCAACATTCAATTAAAGATCTTATTTGCAAACGCTTATTCGTATTTAGCAGATTACAAACATGAAACACTGCGAGAGAGGACTAGCAACATTGCAGTACGTCACAACTTTGAAGCTTTAATTGACACTCGAATAAGCCAATGAGAGGGCCTGAAATTTTCCTATGACCGAACAGGAGTAAAGGTAGCTTATATGCTTCCAGGAAAAAGGCCATCTTGTCCTGCACCGTGACAGCCATTTAAAACTAGGGCCTGATTACTGAATAGGCTGACTAAGCGGTGGCCTAGGATCCCTACATCTCAGGAGCCCCAAATGGCTAATATTGTTTTAGCCAATGGCTGAATTTTTAGGTTTGACTGCAGGGGAGACCCAAAAAATCTAGGGCTTCTGGATATCCTAATCGAACTCTGATTAAAACTAATAGTTTAAAAAGTAATAAATAAAACTTTATTGTTTTAGAAATAACAGACGCATGCGTGATTTCTTGAGTAAAAAAATTGAGGTCCTTTAACTTTAAAATTATTGCTTTTTGGGGAAATTTATTAGCTATCGCGTGCGGGAGAAAATGACGACTTCGCAGAATGACACTACTATGTTTCGGTAACTCATTCTGCATGCGCTACAGAAAAAACTCCATGCCTTTGATTAAGAAAGTGTTTATTATGATTTTTACTAAGTTCAAAAATGTATTTATCTGAAACAGTAAAACAATATAACATTTTAATAACTATAACATTGTGGAAAAGAGCATTGTATTTTTGAAGAAATTATTATTGTAGAACAAAATCTTCTGTATCAAATTTTCTAGGTTTCCATTCAAGTAAGGAGACACCTTTTTCCAGCATAAATTGTTTTAAAACATCTACAATACTTTATAATAATTGTTCATATACTTTGTCGTGAAATAAAAGTGAGATTGACTGGGGTAATTAGGCCACTGGGGTAAGTAGGTCTCTTACTTATCGAAATTATAAGGTCTTAAAGACTGGAAAAACTTTTAGAAGTCACCAAGTTAATCCAGTTTCTATGTGCAATGGAAGAAATTTTCCCCACGCTTTGCAGATGGATGTCCTGCAACATGCAGACGGCTGACTTTCAGACTTTATATCTCCATAACGGGAAAGAAGGGCAAATATTTTTGGGTCAAAAAATGTCTTTCAAAATTGCTACCTTCATAATTTTTTTTCATTATTGCACTGTTCGTGCGGTTCTCTGGTTAGGATCTCCGATTTCCGAATATCACTGGTTGAAATTATGTTAAACATTATTCATAAGGAATCGAGCCTCTATTAAGCTAACCCTCCTGACAGCAAGAGAAAATTTTGTAATACATTTAAACAGAAGTTTATCTGTGGAAACGCTAAAAGTTTTACTTAATGCACCGAGATGCATAGAAGATAGCGCTTAAATAGATTGCAAAATTTATCACTTTCAAATCTTTTATTTCAGAAATACTTTCATCACATTTTTTAAAACAAAATTGAGAATACAGTTGTTTTGGTTTGCCTCCGTTTCGTCGACTTTTAAAATCCCCCCCCCCTAAATATATCAAAGATAAGATTGAAACTGAAAAGCGGGGGAGGGGGATTTTTCTGTCGGCCAAACGGTGAGAACACCGTTGTTTTCCTATTTTTATAAATTAAATTGATCTGCGAAGAAGAGAAACGAGTCCCATTACAGCTGTAAATATTTATTTAGGGCTCACTATTTCCTATGGTGCAGAAAGGGCACGTGTTGCTGCTACATGAAGTGCTGCCAGGTATTAGCCATTTTGGCTAGTTTTGATCTCCCTTGGAATGAAAAAATTCAAAAGCACAAACCAAAACGATCCTCATTTCGCTTAATATTTATCATTTATAACATAACTGAAAGAATAAACATAGAATTTATTTAAAAGAAGGTATAATTTTTGAAAAGGTATATTTAAGCAATTATTTATACACTAGATTCATAAAAAACATCAGGCAAGGATTTAGGAAAATATTAAAACAAATATATAATCAATAAATCTTGCTCATAAAAACACTTGGAACGTTTTTAAAGATTTCCAACGTATTCGAGCGGTTAACTGCAGGTTGGTAATTTTTGGCTAATCTAAGAAGCACTTTGGCTGTTTTTCTAAATTTTCACTTGGTAACCCTGACTACTTGCTGTTTCTGTTCTCAACGGCAGAAATTTTATAAGTGGAACTCATGCCTTTCCTTGCAGAAGGTTTCTAACAAAATCCGAAAGAATTCTCACGAGAAAATTGACGACCCCTTGTGAGATAGAATCGAAGAGGGGCCGTCGAGCCACTTGTCGAGAAAATCTTGAGGCACGATCCTTTACTCTGGACTCTCTGGAACCTTGATTCAACTGTGGAAGCAAGTCTCGGAAAAGCTGCTGATCGGATGATCTCGGCACCCGTTTTACAGCGGAGTTTGGAGGAGGTTGAGAAGACAGGTCAACATTCAGTTGATGTTTTGAGTTGAGACTTTGTTTCTGGATGCTATTTATGCCGAGTTTCTGACCAAACTTTAAGTTGTGCTGATTCGTGGAGTTCAAAACTTTCTTTGGAAAGAGGTGATTGGTAGATTTAATAATTTTTGGAGGATTTGAACCTGGGAAAGGAACGGACGGTTTAACGTCTTTGAAATCCGAATTCGAAGAGAACGTTTGGTTTGAGCTGGAAGCTTTCTCAAATAAATAAGGAAAGAATTGACCCGAAGAACTTGGAGAGTCAGGAATCGAACTGTAGACCGGAGAGATGCCCCGTTGAAGGGATATTGGAGAAAAAGGAGGAAACACAAGCGTTAATGGAAGAATCCACCGAGCCATCACAGGCATTTGGGCTTCTTGAACTTGCAACGGCTGCATCCTCATCCCCTGAAAACAAAATAAAGGAAAAGAGAGAATAAGCTACCTAAAAAAAAACTTTTAAAACCCAAATTTTTAATGTATTGAATTCAATAAATCTTTTCAAAATTATAATTTTACAACTGAATTAAGACGAAATGATAGATTTCGGCGGAAAAGAATTTGTTACCTTTTGTGAGCCACGAAAGCTTACAAAATAGCGGATAAGGGCGATACTTTTCCACTATAGGTATGTCATACCTCATTTTCAACATTTTCTCCGAACTCCTCAAAATAATTCACTTGGTGGCTCGTAAAACGTTTCCAAATTCAATATTGCTGAAATTTGATGTTCAAATTTTAAATAAAGAGTTCCATTAAATGAGACTAATAGTTACATTGCAATTAAAAGAAAAACATCTGCTTTAGCGTTGCAATTTCAGTCAGACATCAACAAGACCTATTAACTGAGAGTTAGCCTATGATCACCGATGAGATGAAAAGGCGGACATCCGGTTTACAGGCGGAAACGGACGCATCTATTAGCTTGCAGGGATGCCAGCTATTGCAGATGTATGTTAGCCATAGACTAATAATAAGAGTAGACCGAGCTTTCTCATTCTTGCTGATAAAGAAAATTGGTTCATAGATGTATCATGTGACTAGTGGAAGGGTTTGGCGAAGACTTTGGCAGCATGGTTGCTAGATGGCAGCATTATCTATAGTTTGGCACTCGACTTAAGACAATGTGTTTTCATTCTTCCAGGTGCAGATTGAACTGTTTTTCTTTTAGTTATGCATTATTTTGACATTAGTAATAGTTTTTGATCAGTTTTCACATTTGGAGCTGATGAAATGGCGATGAACTAAGGCGGACCGTTTGCTGATTCTTCTTGGTCGCTTGTTTACAGGCGGAAACGGACGCATCTATTAGCTTGCAGGGATGCCAGCTATTGCAGATGTATGTTAGCCTCTAAATTGAGTCACATTGAAATGTACGAAATACACGCATCAAAATTTTCCCTTTCCCCCTAATTCATAGACTCGTTTTAACTGGACTTTTGCCAGTTTCACAGTAACCGCGGTCAGACAGTAAACTCGAGTATATTTCTATGAAAAATATTTGTTCATTCGACGGAAAAGCAGTTATTTTGTCCCTCATGAGTCTGACCACGGATTGTATGGAAAGACAAACATCCGTTTTACAGCCGGAAATGGACGAATCTATTATTTTTTTTACCGATGTCAGCTTTTGCAGAAGCAGAGTCTCATTCAAATGAGCGGAATACGCGCATCAAGTATTTACTTTCCCCCCTTATTCACATAGATTCGTCTTATCCGTACGTTTGAAAATTCCATGCAATCCGTGGTTGGACAGTAATAGCTATGTTTGATTTCGGAATGTGTAATAAACATAATTTTCTTTCCGCAAAAAGCACTTGGCATGTGTCAGTTCTTAGGCAAAATAATTTGGTTTATTGCAAGTTTTTAACATTACTGTACAAACTGATTTTTTGTGAAATTACCAACTATTTGTTTCCCTTTCAAACTTAACAATCAGGTAGCAGTAACAGCGTGAACGTTGCGACTTGCATCACAGATTCTTGGGCAAATGCAGACTTTTTCATAGTTGAATCGATTATTTCAGAAAGGGCATAGGCCCAACTAATGAAACTTTTCAGGAATCAATAAAAAGTGATTATTTCATTCAAAAATGAACTAAATTCTACGAAATTTTTTATGTCTAATCTAGCCACACCTCACCTTAAACTCACCTTAAATTACGTTTCATTTCGTCACTGAAATTAATTAATTTTTTTTTAATTTGGACTTACGTCCTTTCTGCAATAAATAGACTGAAAGACTAGTTTAGAGTGATGAAAATGTAAATCAAGTGAAACAGATTTGTTTCAAACTGATTTATGATAATAAAAAATATAACGAAGTGACAAAAATAATTAGTTAAGTCCGTATTCATAAATTTATTATCTTAAGAAAATACATCGTGTAGTTTACTCTTTCTCTCGTTTGTTTTAACGAAATAATAAAGTCTGGTGTAAAAAATATATGAAAAATACAATAACTAACAAAATGAGATAAAAGTTTTAGATAAAAAGTTATATTCATATTCATATTCATCAAATATATTCTCCATGGAAGTCGTTTTTTTCTATCCTTCACTTTTCTAGTTTTGTGTACCAAGTTCGAAGTACATATTAGTATGAAAATGTTCAAAATTGCACTTAATAATCGTCTTGATATTTGTTATTTCTTCCAACAATATGAAAATTTTCTCTTAACTCAATATTGGCACGGTCGTTCAGCCGACAAGCGTTACTTTGCAAAATTATCTTGAAAACCGTCTATAAATTAGCTAACCTTTATGAAACCGTTCCTTTGATGCTCTATTGAATGTATAAACATCATGAATGTTGCTAATTGAAAACATTTGTCGCCCTTTAGAATCTTTTTCCAAAATCTTAATTTGGAAGATAAGTCGTCTTAAAAAATGATGGGCACCTGTTTTAGTAGTTACAGATTTCATTGTTTTCAACAGATGTGACAGTGAATCTTAATATAATCTCAGAATTTCATTTATAGGAGATTGGATTTCACAAGGTAATTATCTGTCATATTTGTTTATTAACATTAGTTTTACTGTCCTAAAATCCCGGTCGCAAAGGACAAACGATTGTTCTCTCAGAGGAAAGTCATCAGCAATCTTGTTAAGATTCTTCAGTGTTATTTCTGGAAAAAGTCTTCTGCAGTGTTATTGTTCTTATTTTGACCAGCGTATATCTCACTGAAAAGAATACTGTTTTTTTGCAGTTCCTAAAGAAAAAAAAAAATCCCTGAGATATTAGCAAATTTCATTCCGATTCCATGATTTCGAATCCCCCTTCTAACCCCGCGAACTGACGAACCTACCATTATCCATATGCTAGATCAAAAGTGTTATTTGTTTTTACTTGATTACGCCGAAAAATCTAGTTCTTCTATGATCTTGCCATTGCGTCGGACTATTTCTTCCTTCGCGTTTAGTGCAGAAAGGGCATAAGTACGAGACTAACGCCCAATCTGCACTAAACGAAAAATGTGACTCCTAAATAAAGTGCTTTTGTTGAACAAGAATTGACTTCCCTGCTACACTAGTCGATGTCTCTACATACAAGCATAGAAAAACCACAGCTAACTCAATTTTGAAAAAAATGTGACTTATGCCTTTCCTGCAATAATCGATTCAGTTGTGTGAGAGAAAAGAATAACCTAAATGTTTTAACGAAAAAGTCTTAATTTTCAGCTAATAAAAATCTGTACCGTATTTTCTGGGATATAATCCACAGGTAACATGTAGGGTAGACCGGACCACATTTACGCATTGGGCACGTTTACGCAATTCCCTTTTTCCAAACCGAGTTATAACTGGAGAGCTAACAGTAGTATCAGATTGATGCTGCTCCCTAGCCAATATTCTCATACGTTTTTGAGCATCAGTCTAGTTTCAGTTTAGCATGCGGATAGGAAAATCTATTTTCTACCAAGTTGAGTAAATTTTGTGTTGAACGTATTGAAGCTTATTGTGAGTAAATAATACACAATTAAAAACAAATAAATATATAAAAATTAGCAGAATTTTATCCTTTTTTGAGAAATGTATTTGTATGGACAGAAAAGTTATTAAATTTTCTTGAGCGTAAAAAATAAACCCAAACTTGCCGACGGGGCACGTTTACGCATTTTCATTGGGGCACATTTACGCACGTTCTTACTGTGTCTTACTACTCTGTCTTACTTCTGAACGGGCCTCGGACGCTTTTTTCGTTCTATACTGTTTTAAATCTTTAGTATTTTCAGGTTATTTAGTTTAAAAATCACCATTCATTTTAAATTAAGTAAAAAATTCGTATCTTATAGCTTGCAATCATAGTGTTGTCTTCATGGTTTTTCAGCTTTAACTTTACACACTATTCAGTCTGTAATACATTTTCTTTATTGTAGAGATAGTAAGACATTAAGTTCAAAACACTAACAGAACCACGTTAGATATCAAAATAATGAAAAGGCTTATCGATAATCCAAGTATTTTTCCCAGTAGGCCTTCCACATCATCACATATGTACTACCCCAACTGAGACCATTTGAAAAAATAGGACCAAAGCTTAAGAACCAGGAAAGGAAAAAAAATAAGGAAGCTCAGAATCCTAACTGATACTCTGATTAAAGAAGGCCTCGGACAAGAGCAGTTAGAAGCTACAAAGAAAAAAATGGGCAGAACAAAACAAAAAGGAGAAATTGCTTTAAAATTTACAAGTTTCTATTGAAGCAGAAATAGAAGACATCAAAGAAAAAAGTATGAAACCAAAACCTGCGACAGGGAAAAAGTTAGTACTCTCTGTAAAAAGGAAATTAATGAACGATTCTGTTCACGAAGTAGAAAATTGTGCTTGCATCTATTGCTTGAAAGTACACAACCAATCGAAAAAGGGACAAGACAGGGTTCCATGTCTTAGATGTCAAAATGCAGTCCCATGACAACTATGCGAAAAGAAATACTTTATTTTTGTTAGTAAAACCTAACAGTGATGAAGAAGATGACTAAATAGTTTCTCTTTTTAATTAGCAATAAGATCTATGATTTTAGTACTATAAAATGTTCTTTAAATTAATTATTTGAGATTTTCATAATTTTAAAGTGTTTTAAGAGAAATAAAATATTAAAATTTGATTAAATATCTATTTCACTTACTCCTTGGCATCATTTTTAATATGCGTAAACGTGTCCCACTGGATGCGTAAACTTCCCAGTGTTCGGGGCAAGTTTGCGCAACCGACTTGGACTCAAAAAATATTTTTTTTACGGTTAAAAACACAAGCTGAGTAACAACTGAATATACAAATTTGGACTTCATTAACTGCTTCATAAAACCACAATGTCTAAAAATTCCTCGGTTCAAACATAAAAATTAGAAAACTCGTTGAAAAAAAACTTCATAAATGTGCCCCGGTCTACCCTACTTGCATTAGCGTCTTATTCTTTAGCATTTCTCCGGACCGGTTTAAATTTTGCAATTAATGAAATGTTGGTTTACTCTTTCAGACTACTTTTTAGTCTTCATTTGCCACATAGAAATTTTGTTTGCAGAATTTTTCTTTTTATTAAATATGATTGGGAAAAACTTGGCGTCGTCGTAATGCTGCCAGTCTTACTAAATAGACTGCTACTTATAAGGTAAGCATTGAATTTTGAATTTCCACAACATCGATTTTGGCAACGTTTGATGAGCAAATAAGTGCTTTCCCATTTTGATCACTTTGGAAATTTTTTTTTCAAAGTGAGCCGTGACATTCCTATAAAAGGAAAGCGACACCCTTATTACCCTCAGTTGGGCTTTTGATAGCTTTTGTGATTTATGCAAAAAGTCACACTTTTTTCGCTGAAATTTATACTTCCACCTTAATCAAATAAATTTGCGAAATCATAACTTAAGAAAGATTTATGTGTTAGGAGACGATAGGAACTCGAGTATAATTTTTTTTTAAAGTTTAGTTTGTTATTTTTGGAGATAGAGTGAGCATAATCTGAATGCATGCAGCAATTATAACTATAGATGAGCATTTAATTAAATACTTGTATTTCCTATACATCACGTTTTCGTACTTCTATTTTTTTCTTTCCAATAGGGCTGTATAGGAGACCCACCTCAAGAGGCGTCTCTGGGCCATAACCAGACCTATTGCGCCCCCCAACAATGCACCAGTCTCTCGTGTGTCACCATTAAGGCGGTGATGCATGACAAAATAGTGTTTCTGACGCCCAGTTTCCACCAGATGGAGGCACTGGGCTCTCATTTGTTGCGAAATTGCACTAGGAATTTAATTTAGCCGAGGGCTATTCTAAGCCAAACGAATACCCCTCAAGGGATCTTTAACATGCCGCATAATCATACGACGTGGGCGTTGAAGATTTTCTGCATCTCGAAAATCCACCGACTGGCCTCCCAGGTCAGAGCCTGGGTCTCCAGGCGTAGAGGGCCAACGCCTAACCATCATGCCACCAGCCGGCCGGTTTCGAACTTTGTTTTAGCATTCCTCACCACAAACGTGCACTATCCTTCCTGCAGCAATTTATTTTAAATAAATTACGGAATGCTTTAGGAAGAATAAAAATAAAAGACTGATTAAAAAAAATACTTACTAGCTCTCCGTCCATTTCAACGTTTCAAAAATTACGGTAGAAATTTCTTTAACTATGCTAGAACTGAGGTTTTGCTTAAAGGTTTTACTTGCGTATCTTGCCACAAGGAAGCATTATTACGCTTGCGAAATCGAGTTCAGTCAATTTATATATGAAGGGTCATTAATTTTATTTCCTTCAAAAATAAACATTTTTTCGTAATGAAGTTTTAATATGTTTTATCACAAATGGGAAACTGTTAAACTTTCCCAAAATAAAGAAAAAATTATAACAGTTGCTAGAAGTTAGATAATAACAATAAAAAGAAAAACCGCCTTTCACCTTGATAATAAATGCTCGGATAATATGTTCTCGAGAGAATTAGTTTTTTCTCAGTTGTTTCTTCATGAGATTCGAGTTTTTGAAATGAAAACATGTAATTCGTAATTACGTATAAAAATTAACAATGAAACTCATAGTAGCATTTTTGTTTCGTAATTATTTGATGGCAAGATTGTAAAACAAAGCAATGCATTAACTTTCACAATGTTTTCCTTAAATGCAAAATGTAAATTAGTTTTCTGCTTGATTTTTTAAATTACTTTTTTCTTCTTTTTTGCTATATGTCAGCAATTGACAGAGTCCGCTGTTCATAAGAACACTTTCCAGAAATGTCAGAGAGGTGAAAACCAAGAATAAAAGGAAAGTGTAATATCGTTTATTCTCGTTGATATTTTTCCAATTATTATTATTATTATTTTTTTTTTTTTTGTACTTTTCGCGCACCCTGTACAATGTACTGGAACAGTGGTTCTCATAGTGCTCAACCTACGGCCAGTGAAGCTGGCCCGTTTTAAACACCTATGATATCTTACACTAATATATAATATTAGTGTAGGATATTGTTATAGTAGGCGAGGATTTGGGAACTGTTCACATGTGCCCTTTGATGTTGTGTTTCACAAGTGCCCCATCATTTACCTCAGAAATTACTTGCGAAAATGAAGAATTCTTAATTACATTTAAAAAAAGCACATTGTCATAAATTTACTTGAATGCTCATTATAATGGTTAGCAACAATTAAGTTAAGCTTATTTTTTAACTTAAAATATGTTTTTACGTGAAGAAGACAGTAATAAAATGACATCAGCATCTGCTAAAACAAAAAAAAAAAAAAAAAAGCTGTCACCACATTAACATATACTGACTCCTTGCTCTAAAAGTTAGGTCAAGAAGTAGAACTGGTGAATTTTTCTAATATAGACTTCTGATAAATGGTAGAAATAATATTAAGACAGAAACTCTCAATGTCAGTGGCTGTTTGAGTAATTTTTCATGATTACACATACAGCGTTGTAGAACGACTGTCAGTGTTAACCATTAAAACCTCAATATACGCCTGAAAAAGAGTGCTATAGCACTCTTTTTCAGGCTTGGTTTTCAGTTTGGTTTTCCACTGCCAATGGCATTGGCTTTCGAGCACCTTAGCGTAATGATGTATGAGTGTATTCATTCGAAGCATATTGAAGTTTCTTTGGTTGATTCACCAAATTTTTATTACTTTATAATATATCTAACATTATATAGGTAAGTATTGGATTCAAAAAAAGTTTCGAATTTCGATTTATTAAACCGTTTTAAATTATGTTGAGCCTATTTCAACCATTTTTGGAAGTTGTCTGTATGTCTGTCTGCCTTCCCGTGAGTGAACGTTTTTTTTCTTTGTCGCAGCTCCAGCGCAAAAAAATTACTGCGTGAAATCGAACAAAATTTATTACGTGTCCCTGTGTAAATTGCTGTCCATTAGTTTTTGGCGCAGATTCCTCGAAGGCAGGTGGAACAATTGAATGTTTTCTCCGTTATTTGTGACTGCTATATCTCAGGAAATAACTCTATGTTAAAATCTACGTAGCCTTCTCAATGCTGCTACTAATTTGACTGGAGTATTAGGTGTGTTATCTCTTTTAAATCTCCTACTCTAGATATGTTAAGTTCTGCGCAATCTTCTCAAGGCTGCCAGCTTATATTTGCCTCAACTATAGGGACCTTTCAAACTATATTTCTCAAATATAGGGGGAGGTGCACTGTTAAAAATTCAGGAAATTTTTCTGGTAATTGTTACTGTAAAGTGGCGGACTTAACGCATCGCTGATTTTTACGGTAATTTATACGGGAAAAATAAGCGATCCCAGTTCCAATTGGTTGCTGTGGCCTACCGAGGAAACCGAAAAATTTTACAGTAACATTTGTTTTTTACGGTAATAGCTACTGGCAACATGGATGCCAGTAACAATTACCGTAATTTTTCCGGAAAATTTTTAACAGTGTGGGGTACGTTGGACCGTAGGGCACGTTGTACCAGTTTTAATTATTTTAATACTACAGTAAAACCTGTAAAGTTAACCACCTTTGTAAGTTGATCACCTGTCTATCTTGACCACCAATATGCACCAAATTTGGCTGAGAATCATATAACAAACCCTTTGTAAGTTGACCACCTGTCTAAGTTGACCACTAAAGTACTGCACCGCAAGTGGTCAACTTACACAGGTTTCACTGTATTAATATATTTTACTTTAATTTATGACTAACAAATAGAACCTATGGTCCTACAAATCAAATAATAAAATCAAATCGTAAAATTACATTAAAAATTTTTTTAAACAAGAATGTGTTATTTTAGTAGCGCTGAGTAATTTTCAGAAAATTGCAATTGGGTCATTTCACGTCAAATCTCCTAATCGTGTGTCGTCATGTCTCCGGTTTTGTCCTTTGGTTTTATACGAATAGGTATCGATGAGATGAACCCAAATTATTTTTTTAGATTTTTTGAATGAAAGTTATGTTTTGGAGAATTTTTTCAAAATTTCGATTTTTGATCATTTTTCGGAGTCACCGTATTGGCATGAATTTAGAAAAATCTTTCTAATTTCTTTATTTTTCAACCAATGAAGCTGAATTTGGTATCAATTTTAAACTAATAGTTTTCTCTTTAAGTGTAAGTAACAGAAAATATTCTGTGAATAGTTGGGTGTTGCCACTCCTTATCTGAAGTCAGTTTTTAAGCTTTTTCAATTGGGAGATTAAATAAGTCACATCGCCGGCGTACCAACTATGATCTGTATCAACTTTTTTTGTAGCATATTTAAATAATTCTATTGCTATGTAGAAAAATTAGAAGGGTGTTTTTTGCTGTTTTGAAATAAAAAAATTAAGTTTGTTTTGCAGAAATTGCAAGTTTTTTATTACTTTATAGCCTTTTTAAGCTTAACATAGCCCAAAAACTTTTCAGAGCTATTTGAGGAGGGTGGTCCAAAGCTGGTATGTCTCCCAAAGCGGGTAGGCTTTCGTATGCCGCCGGCGAAGCTTAGGCGTGCAACGGGCGAAGCTTAGGTGTGTCGTGTTTACCCCAACACCCCTGAGTTTCAATCAGCCCCACTGAATCAGCGGTGAAGCGGCGTGGCGTAACCAGACTTAAAATTCAAAAAATGATACATTTCTAAAAACACTGAAGGAATGTAACTTTTGATTAGTCGAAGAGACCAACTTATTATTATTATTTTTTTTCAATAGTATTGCGTTAGTCTGACACCATCCACCTCTATGAACTGCAATGGCCATTCCTTTTTTTAAATTTTTAAATTTAAGGTTATAAGTTTTGAAATAAAAAGCATGCTTTCGGGCAAAGTGGGTTGGACAAAGCGGGTATGCCCGCTTTCTATAGGTTTTGTTGGCAAATGTACTGACTTAGATTTTCTATTTAAATAGGATAAGTATAACTTTAAAAAGTTATTTTTGTGACGGCAATTAGCTAGTCTATGGATTTAAGCAATTATTTCTTTATGTTTTAGAAACAAATGTGTTGACTTTGATTTTTGATTTAAGCTCGTTATGTATAACTCTAATATTTTCATTTTTATTTATTATTATTATTATTATTATTATTATTATTATTATTATTATTATTATTTTTGTAATGGAAGTTAGCTAATCCATTGGTTTAGTTGTTTATTACTTCCTATTTGACTGACAAATATACCAGTTCACAATTAGTTCGATTTACCCGTTTTACCCGAACGGCTTACCCACTTCAGGCCCCCTGGTAGGGCAAAGCGGGTTTTTTGAGTGTTTGTAATGTTTTGAGAATAAATAAATATTGAGTTAGAAATAATGTAAGAATCACTTTTTATTTTTAAGTTTAAGATCCCTGCTAGGAAGTACAATCAAAATTGTTACGATGAAATTCCCAAAAACACAATTTCCGATTGTTCTTCGTTAACCTACCCGCTTTGGGCCACCCTCCCCCAATACAGGACTGTCAAAGGATAAAAATTGATTTGCATCAATAGTTAATCGCTAAAACGTTGTTCACTTTGAAAAAGAATTGTGCCAAAACCTCCGTTTCAGACTTCTCGCAAAAAAATATAAATAAAAAATAAATAAAAATAAAAAAACCTACACACACTCTTTTGATTGAAAGTATACCAAACATTAAGAATAATAATGTGAAGAATAGTGTAAAAAATATTTCTAATGGCATTATTTTGCATTGAAAAGTTTTCACAGCATAAACTTGTTTGGATTACGTAACACCTGACAATGACCCTCTACTCTTATAATACTCATGCGCGCAACTCTAGATTTCTCTGAAGAAGATTATTTTTGCTGATTGAAGCATATTTTAAAATCTCTTTGAAACTTATTGATAGAAATTCTAATTTTCTCATCTTTTGATACAAAGAAAATGTGTTTTATCTTCAATCTTTTTGAAGAGATCATACAGAAGGTATTGAAAGAAATTTTGTAAGTTGTTCTGCAATAAAGAAAAAAAAAGTGTGAGATAATCTTGAATTGAATTCAGAAATAGAGTAATTTTTGAAAATAAATGTAGTGCGCGTAAGAATCCCTTTCATTTAAAGTTTTATAAGTTCTCGACACTGATATAATGCAAGAGAGAGCAGCATTACTGAGCTGCCATAGTACGTTTATATTCTCAAGTTTCACATGGCTGGTTTTGCGCATGCTTTTTAGGTTAAGTTATTTTGTCAGTTTTCAGCGGAGACATTATATTCTTGAGTTTTTATTTTAAAATGTCTCCATCTTATTTGAATAAGTTAAACAATATACATGTATGCGTTGTTTTATGATATTATAGAGGATTCAAAAAGATGTTTCAAGTATGAGAAGTAGCAATTTGTATCTTGTTTCAGTAGTTTTGAAACATGTTTGAAAAGTATACTCGGAGACACTTGATCCTGTCGAGTCAAGGAGACTTCATCCGAGTCCAAGTCTTTAGATAGCATTGTACCCCACATGTATATATATATATGTAATTTATTATACTTATTAGTTACTTTAAATGCCGTTGCATTACAAAAAAGAGCCTACAGTAAATCTCTTAATCGCGAAAGCTTGAAAAAAGCTGATTTGGGAGTATTTTTACGTTGCCACATCATAAAAAGCACCCACGCCAAGGCCAACTTTCAAATCTAATATGAAGCTTATTGAAAGACTTACTTTTTCAAAATAATTGTTGAAATTAAAAACTATTATTTTCTTTTTTTCTTTCTACTCTTACGAACTCCTAATTTCAGCTAATTTTTGGTGTCAATACAGAAGTTTTTTTTAAAGGTTGTTTTTTTAGAGGTATAGAACTTTAAGATGGCAACACTGTTTGATATGCGTGCCATTTTGATAGCTGTCACTTGTTTTGTGATCAGTTTGGTTTGCCGTTTCATCATGAATAGACAACAAGGCGGTGCAACATGACACAAGCGCGTGTCACAATTGATTTATTGAAAGAAACGTTCGGTGAACGAATAATTTCGCGTAATGGACCCGTGAATCGCCTGCAAGATCATGCGATTCTACATCGCTGGACTACTTTTTGTGGGGATATGTGGAGTCTCTGGCTTGCACCGATAAGCCACAGACGATTGACGTCTAGGAAGAGAACATTCGCCACCGTATCACTGATATACGGCCGCCACCGTATCACTGATATACGGCCGCCACCGTATCACTGATATACGGCCTCTATTAATGCAAAAAGTGGGAAAATTGGACTTTCTCCGAGCCAGCCGAGGTGGCCATATGCCAGAAATCATATTTAAATAAAAATGGCAAAGAATCATCTTTCGAATAAAGCAACATTCATGGCAATTAACAACATTTAACTGTGTTTTATTTGAACCTAAAGTTCGCTACCTCTAAAAAAACACCCTTTGCAAGGTATGACGTTGGAGCACTAGTTTTGCTCGTCACTTATTATATGCGTTAAATTTACTTATTATATACGCATTTTTAACCGACTTCAGAAAGGAGGCGGTTATCAGTTCATACCGTATGCATGTTTTTTTTTAAATATCTATTTTTCAGTTTTCGCTGAATATTTGGTCATGATCGAAGAAAAAGTTAGCAATATTACTTACTTTCTATTACAAAGTTCTTTTCTTTTCTTTTTTTTTTGTTAAATATGAATTTTAATCCCTATTGTTTTTTTTTCGATTCCCTTTTTAGTTTCACGTGAACAGTTTTTTCTGAAATGAATAAATAATAATTAGGCGGCATTAATAAATGTTTGACTTGTACTTAAAGCACTTATGGATACTCCCTCCCTTCTTCAGAATCAAATATCCTGTAGACCAGGATCAAGTCTCCTGGTATAAAAGAGACTTGATTCTTTTCCCTAATTTCAGTTTTTCTTTAAAAAAATATTTCATTATTATAAATAAATTTATTAAACGGAATAACATTTTCATGCGAAAAAGACTTCCAAATATGTAATGTGAAATCGTTTAGTTTCATTGATTCAAACAAAAGTTAGAAGCTCCAACAAAAAAGGGGATCAACTATCCTTTGTCTCCACTACAACTGATGATCTAAAAGTTCCATCTTGTTGAATAGTTTTCGGAGCCAAATAAATATTAAGAAAAATCCTATGAAACATTAAATGAACACATTTTAAATGAGTTAGAAATATCACTGCAGAAACTCATCCAAAACTAAAACAAGCAAGATTGATAGCCTTTTAAAAAAGAACTGCTTCTATAAAGAGTAGCAAACTTGGTTTTTTTTTTGTGTGCAACGCAATTGAATGTAATAGACACCAACACCTCCATTTACTCCATAGAAATACTGCAGTTCTACCCTTTTTGGAAACTAGGAGGCTCTGGTCTCTATTTGTTTCGCTCTCTAACCTCCAATGTATTATAATTCTTACCAACAGTTCAATGCGAAATTCTTGTGAAAACATTGAAACTCGTAAAATATTTTTTTAAACTCATTTCCTTTAATTTAGTCATTTTTGTGAAAAATTTTAAATTGGAGATAGGTTTTTTTTTGTTGTTTAATTTATTTTATTTTTTTCCGTTTATAATTTGACGTATTAAAAGCGCTATGCGGAAAAATGATAGAAGTTTTGTTACTGGATATCTTCAAAGCTGTAACCTATTAAAACGTAATACCTGCAAGCTTAAAAGAAGGAGTTTGTTCTCGTTTTAACAGTACGGGATGAAAGGACGGGAAGTAGGGGAAGTATTGTAATCATGGAAAAATGTTCACATTTCGGTTTAAATTTCATTTTATTCACCCCAAAATGAACGCAATTTTTTGGAGATGTACCGCAAAGTAAAAAAAAGATTTGGCAACAAAAATAAAATGTTGAATACAGTGTCAATTTTGTAATATTAGAGTTATTCAATCAGATTTCTGTGGAACCAACGTTAAATAAATTTTTAGAGTACGAATCTTCGTTAAAGTCTTTTCTGTATCGCTTCACAAAAAACTAGTGGTGTAATGGCTTACAAATGCAATCTTTCACAATTGTGTGTTGATGGGCTTGTGAAATTTAAAGGATTTAACTGTCTTCTTTGAAGAATTGTTAAATATATCATTTTTATTAAGTGAAAAAGAACATAATCCTAATTTTGTATGAAATGTATTTTAAAAGCAGAAATCGTGACAAATTAGTTTCAAATTAAAATTATATGTTTAGTAGTTATTTTCTGTGTACTGATAAATTCAGTTCGAGCTTGTGATGCTACACTTCAGGTAAAATCACGAGCAGTTGACACTGCAGTAGTAGTTAATACTTACAAAACATAAGCTGAAAGATAAGCATTGCAAGTTTAAGTACCCTTGTATAGTTCTGATTAAAAATGCAATTCGTCCCTCCCTTTATGTCTTTTTAATAAATGTTATAAAATAGTGTTTAAACTGTCAATTCTTACCTTTCAGCCTTTTTATAAAAGTGAACTGCTAGTGCAGTGTCATCTACTAAAGCCATGTCAACTACTGGTGATTTTTCGTTACTTACAAATTACTTTACTTTGATTCATAAAGTGTTGAAATTATGTCTTACATTACTATGCAAATATAAGCATTGAAATCAAGTGCATCAAGAACAAGATTGCAAAGTGAAATAGGCAAATACTTCGGTTTGATAACATTACTTTAATGACATTTATTAATTTATAATTTGCAACAAATCTTGCTAAACAAAATTCATTTATATTAAAGTTGACTGCTGAAAACTGATAGAGGTTTATTCTTCACATAACATGAATCTTCTCCGGTAGTGACACCAACCATTTTGACTGTTGATGCCTGCGAAAGAAAAAAACATTTTTCCTCGTCTTACAGAAATTTCTGTTTCGATTTTTAAAGGCCAAGCAAACTCATCACGGCTCGAACGATTCGACACAAAAGAGGTATAAGTGCTGTTTCACACTGATTTCTGCTTCCTCCTTGTGTCCCCATGACGACTACTTTATTACCACCTGCTTGAGCCAAAGCTTCCACCAGGAAGGAAACGAACAGGAACACAGCGAGACAGATAACCTGAAAGTTTAAATACTGATGCTTTAGCAGAAGTTGGAAACAAACATTAAAATACACTCGTTCCCGTACTCTATCAGCCATGGACGTATCCAGCTAAACATGGGAAGGGGTCATTAAGGTGGTTCAAAAAAACTTTTTTTTTCAGCTATAGTCCAAGACACCCACTATTTTTTTAGACTTACCAATAGTATTATGCTGTGAAAGTCTTCTTACTCAAATTTTCGGAGGAGGTTCAATGACCTTTCAATTTAACATTAGCGGTAGCATAGAAAATGTCACAAATGTAGAAATATTTAATTTCCTCAGCTGTATTTTTGTAAACAATTATTTCTTTTTGAAATGTATACATATTACTCGTGTGTGTTATAATATATAGCATTGTTTTTTTTAATTCATTGAATTTTTTTAACCCCCCCTTCCTATACTTATGATGTTTTGGGAGGGGTTGAGCACCCTCTTTCAGTTGAAATAGGAAGCTAAAATTCTTCCAGTATATTACTATTCACAAGTCTAAAAAAATTGAGGAGTGTCCTGCTATGTAGGAGAAACTTTTTTTTTTGCATGTATTTTTGAACTACTTCAGGGGTCATACAAGAAGGTCATTTAGGCAATCAAGGGACTGGTCAATTGCCGCCTGTGGGAGGTACTTTTCTAAATTTAAACTTTTTCATGATGCATGGGAAGGGTGTCGTGTGTAATTATTTTTTTTTCAAAAGAAAGAACTATTTCTTGTGGGGGAATTTGTAGAAAAGGGAAAAGTTTTTGACGTTGTATTACCTGCATTTCCTCGCATTATCTTCATAGCAATGTTGCCACAATTAAACACCAATAATTTGTCCTTTTCCATGAGTTCCCAACGAAGAAATACTCACTTTCAAAATCAGTCACAAAGTTACTGCAGCCGAGCTCATCGATCAAAATTGAAGCAACAGTCAATTCTGTACCTCAGAGCCAGACTGACGTAAGTCCAAAAATTGCGATTTTCTGTTTCTTAGTGTATTTTATGTAGAATTCTATCCCGCATCGAACCATGTAATTATCCCGTAAAAGTCGCGATAGTTTGGCTTACGTTGGTTTGGCTCTGAAGTAAAGAGTTAATCAATTTTTAAAAATTGTCCTGTTTTTCTAAAGGCTTTAAAAAAATATATATACATATTTTTTATTTTGTTGGAGGAGGGCAGCTGCCCTCCTTTGCCTCCCGCTGAACGCTTCCATACTCTCAGCTGTACAAAGAAAATGGTACCATTTCTTTGGTAAAGTAGTGTAAGGAGTCTGTTTTTTCCATATTTTTATAAACGCTGTAAGAAAAATGAGGTAATAACGCTCCTTCCTTCAGCTCACCTCAATATCTCTAAAGAGAATTGAATAAAAACTCGCGATTGATACCACCGTATAGCTAACATTATAGTAAAGATACAGTCAATGTCGGGAAGAAGAATTTTTTGTGATCTCACGTAAACAGTTTGCAATTGTTTCGGGATTAAATTTTACAACATCTAATTTGCAGGAAAGCGTAATGTGCACTTTTATTTTCTACTGTTATTTTATTTATTACGGATATTTAATACATGTGTTTAGCTGTACGTTCATGCTTCTTTTTGTAACGCTTCGTCACGCCAATTATAATGCGTTCAAGTAGTCAAGTCTAACATGGCGGTCAAAGGTAATAGCTCTTACGATAAGGTTCAGTATTTATAATCAATTCACATTGATGAGAACAAATATTACAATGATGCTAACGTTCAACCAATGACAAAAGTGCAAAAAAAAAAAAAAAAAAAAGCAGTTACCGTCCTTTTTGTTGCTAGTTATGAATAAAACCGCACGAATTTTATGAAGGGAAATTATTTTATTATTTTTAAAATTTTTATTTTTAAACCGTAGCTCATATATATTTTCAGGCTAACCGACAAAATAAGCATAAAAAATTTTAAACTGAAAAACTTATTATAGTACTGTGTAATATACCTATAAATATTTTGTACATATGCATATATCGTCGACGTACAGTTATAAAGTCCCAAAGACCACACACAACAAAAGAAAGGAAAGATTGCTGCAGAAATTGCAATTTTATAACAGAATAGCTTTTTTATGTCAGAAACTAATTGCAATGTTCAAATAGCAAAGTTTTCGTAAGCAAACGTATTGTAGGAGTTAGGGCCCAGTAAAGAAATATCAACTGCTTCTATTAGTAATTTGAAACTTTAAATTGAAAAGTATCTCAAAAGTTGGATAATGGAATCTATGATTTTAAATATAACGGCAATGAAATATGATTCTATATTTTGAAAAAAAAAAAAAAGTAAGTTGATTAGAAAAAGCTGAGTTTTTTGAAAGAAAATCTCAAAAATTTTGTTTTAAAAATTTATATCCTTTGATCATTCAAATTTCTAGTACCAATGAAGAAATATAGACAAATAGTTGCGAAATAATATTTTTTTAGTTGATTTGAGATTGAATACCCGAAAAATGACCTTCGAAATGGAGGGTGGAAGATTTTTTTTTTCGTTTTTCGTTTTTCCCGAGATTTTGCATGAACATGCGCACCAGTACCCAAAGTTTCCGCATTAGAGTAAAAAAAAAAAGTTTTTGCCCTCCACCATAATATTCAGTGTAGAAAAAAAGATTTTTTTTAAAAATCTACTCAAAAACCATTGTCTTCATCATATCCAATACCTTCCCAATCACCAATATGTATTTAATCTGGACTATCTGCGTTTTGTTTGTTACACACCAAGCAGTAGATGTCAGTAGATTGAAAGGATGACATCAGAGCCTCTGTCATGTTGACAGACTTTGCGTAACTTCATCAGGTGAACACCGATTCCTAAGCCGAGGAATGATAGTCTGGCCATTTTTAATGTTCTAACCAAAATTGTATAGAGTGGAACCATTTGATATAGTACTAGAGATTTTTTCCAAGATGCAATCTGGTAGTCGCCTCTCTTGCTAGGGTTTGCTTTTGAAAGTCAAAAGCTGGTTTTTGACGTTACAAGGGAAAAACCTTCTCTCCTATCTCTTAATAACCTGAATGTTTTTATTTTCATAATATAGGTCAAGAATTCTGTTTTCTGTTTTATTTGTATTGTTTTTATGACAATTTTTGAACGTATGACGTTCACCAATTCCCAAGATTGCTTTGCAATCTCATTGGGTTCGCAAAGATTTAAATCGTCTGTTAGGAAGAATTAGATTAAAATGCGCGATACGATTAGAACACAATGAAAATCCCTGTCCCCTCCTCCAGCAGAAAATAGAATCTAAATAAAGAGCTCTCATTATAATAAGAACAATTTTTAAATCCTGTTCCCACTAGAAAAAAAAAAAAAAAAAAAAAAACTTGATGAAAATAATCATTACTAATTTTAAAAACCTTTAAAAAGAGCACTCTCCGCCAGGGGTCCAAACTAACTTGTACCGAATTTCAGAGCACTAGGTGCTAAGGGGCTCTTCAGCATAGCAAAACAGCCGCTTTCTACGTTTAAAAAGTCGTTTTCAAATTCTTGGTCTCCAGTAGCATTTTGCGCATTCAGCTCCGGGTTTGAATTGAGTTTAGCCTAGGGTTTTCAATAAAATAGAAACTCTTTTATAGTCTTTTTAACTTATTGAGAAAATTGGAACACGTTTCATTTTGCGCTGAAAAAAAAAAAAAAAAAAAAAAAAAAAAAAAAAAAAAACTCTTTCAAATGACACAAAATGTTATGAGGTTTGGGAAATCTTTTATCCTTTCAAAGGAAATATGTGTGAAATTTTAGTTGAAAAATTAAAAATAAAAACTAATGTGAAACTTAAAAAAAGAAAAAGCTCCGAGGTGCAAATCCCAGGAGAATGACGTTACTTTGCACCAAATTTCAAGTCTGTGGGTGCTTTGCGCTTGGTGTGACAGCCTCAGACACGATTTCACAGTTTATTTGATGTTACTTTTTTAACATGTAGAATTTGTTTTCATTTATTTCTTTTGTTTTTGAAAAAAGAAATGTGTAAAAAGAAGACGGTAATTTTTTAATAAATAATATTGAACAAAATAATTTATACACTTACCAAATACTTTTGCATGTCTGCGTATGGTGCGCATCAAACAAAAACTAATAAATTTGTTACAGGCGTTCTTTTATACATGTCCAGCCGTTATCGAATTTCCTGGAGTTTCTAATGAAAATTCTGCCTAATTATTAAAAGTTTACTCTACCTACGTTTCGTCTGGAACTTTCTTTTAGTTGCAACAGGAAAATGAGTAACAAGAATGAAATAATAAACATTTTAAGCAAAAATTTAATTCCGTTTCTTAACATTCAGCTAAATAGATGATTACTGTCAAGTTGAGTCTGCTAGACAAGGGGCCTCAAAATTAATTCCTGTCGCATGTACCATTTTTTAAGTTATGATGTTTTTAATTCCCATTGATGCACAAACACAATGTGAACATTTTAAATCAAATTTAAACATTTTTATACAGCGGTGTTTTGAAGTTAAATACGAACATAGTTATACTGCATAATTCTTGATTTCTCAAAAAACATTACCAATTTCTCAGAGTAAAAGTGTCCCTATGATTGGATAGTCTTTTCTTTATGATCCATTTTTTTTTCAGATTAAAAAAAAATCTTTACTTCATGGAATTTTTAAAAAATATCTTCAATTGTTCACATGCGCCCCTATAGGGGGCACATGTGAGCAAGCTTGGGGCACATATGAATACGACTGAAAAATGCAGGATAAGTATCATATTTCAATGAAAAATTCTTTAAAGTGAAACCTATACATATTTACCAAAAATATTGAAGAGTTTGTAACCAATGCTGTGTCAATTTAAATTGTACAGTAACTGTCTATAAGAAAATATTTTTTTCGAATTATATAACTCTGCTCACTGTCAAATTTTAAAGTTTCGCAGCATGTTCTTACCACTGAATCGACAAGAAAAAACTTATAAGACTTAACGATGCAAATATTTTGTAATACAAAATTTATTCTTGTTATATGGTGCGTTTAAACTTCATGCAGAATATGATGACGAATGCTAAAATTATTTTAAACTTCAAGTTTCTTGTTAAAGGAAAATATTTCGTCTTTTTTTCCTTGTAAATATTATATAACACTAAATTGCTGGCCAACTATTTAGTAACAAAAAAAATTTGAGGAATAAAAAGCAATAAATAAATAAATATTTAACTAATAATTATCTAGTAGGGGAAGGTTCCCGTCAATGACTAGTTCCATGACTAGACCGCAAAGATATTTCCCGTACCAGAGTTTGTGCAGGCGCGTAATCAGTTTTAGCATCTTCCTTTGTCTGAAAACTGTTTACTGCAGAGTCGACAAGTAGCTAAAATTATTTAATCGTATTGTTAATCGGTCAGAAAGGATTTCTACCATTATCTTACTAATTATTGAGATTTTCATTTAGTTATAACACGCTTCGAATATCACATATCATCTAAACGTGAACATTGATTTTTAAAAGAGTGCCTTTTCAAGTACTTCCCACATACTTCATGTTTCATCATGATTCGTCACAGCAGTAACACCTATAAGAATATTCAAAATGACGCAGTTGCTATCATTGGCCCTTTTCACGAATGGACCACTTGACAAAGTGGTTCATTCATGGAAAATCTCAAATATTGCTGTAACTTCAGCTCAATTACCTCTGAAAATTGTTCAATTGTTATAAAATAAATATGACAATGAAAAAAAAATCTCAGTAATTCATGAAAACTCCAATACTTTATTATAATTTCAAGGCACATTTTTTTTTTTTTTTTTTATAAATGATTAAAAATTTAAAACATAATAATACAGTTTCAAGTATTTTTGCTGTTCCAAAAAAAAAAGTAAAATATGGATGCCTCAATATCCAAATCAATTAACTCCACTTTAAAAAAAAATCCTCATTTCTGCTTTGATAGTGCTTTATCATTGCTTAGCAAGTGAATTTATATTAAAGTTTTGGCTCAGTACATTTCTGACCATGTGATAGCAGAAAATAACACAAGGGCTGGTGTGGTTCAAAAAAACTTCTTTTCAGCTAGAGTCCAGGACACTCCCTAATTTTTAGACTTACTAATAGTATTGTGCTGTAAAAGTTTTAGCTTCTTACGCCAATTTTAAGAGGGTGCTCATTGACCCCTCAATTTGACATAAGCCGTACCATAAAAAATGTCATAAATTTAGAAAAATTTAATTTCCCCAGCTGATTTTTTTTTTTGTAAATAATTATTTTATTGCAATGAACATGCATATTACTAGTGTATATTATAATATGTATCATTGTTTTTCCAGTTCAATGTATTTTATAACCCCCTCCCCATACTAGTGAAGTTTAGGGGTTAGGTTCTCAAAGTGCCTTCATGATGACACCAACGTTTTTACATCAATTTCTAGCTATACTCGCATACATCAAAAATATTTAATAATAACTGTGTCACTACAAGGGCTGTCACTATATATTGGAACTTTTATTTGATACATTTCACAAAAATGCAAATGTTTAAAATCTAACTACTACTCTCGCCCCCATAGCAGGTATCTGAAACTAATTAAGTTTGATAAAAAACATGTTTGTCTAACATTTGCACTAAAAAAAATCAGTGTCACTCCTATTACTTTTGGAAATATAATCATTCGAAGTTAGTATGTTATGGCGTTATTTAAAAAAAGACTTTTCAAATTCGAATGACTTTTTGTACCGTTTGTTTTAAACTTTATTACAAAATTACAGTAGTGACTTCTAAAATAATGTGTTTCTAATGTTTTTTTTAAAAATGCTTTATAAAAAGCATTAAAAACACACTAAATCGATATAGGTATAGATGGACGTATTGTGTAATGTGCATTATAGGCTAAATTAGTCGTACCAATATTCATATTTTTTCAACCATACAAATTTTTATCTGTATTTTATATTAAAAATGCAACTATTCATTTTTACCTTAATTTAATAAACGTAATGTCTTATATAGCTATGCACGTATTGTATTATATAGCGAGTATTCAGAATCTGAAAATAATTTGAGGATGACGTTGATTAAAACAAAGAAAACAGAAAATATCAAGTCAACCAGTTTAATTTTGTAGCACTAAAGCATGGGAAAACACTGTATCCCGGAGAAATAGTAGAATTGACCATTTGCAAGTAAAGGTCAAATGTATGGCAAGAAGGATTGGAATAAATAAATTTGTTTAACTAGAAAACAAGGCGAGTATTGGTATGATAATTTAGAGATATTATGCACAATAGATCCACCTGTACCTATATCAAAAACGAGCATTTTCTATTCCAGATATAGACGCTCTTACTGCCCAAAGCTGTTTATGTTAAACGTTACACTTATTTGTAATAAATTAAAAATAAATATGGCCAAAAAAAAAAAAAACTATCTAGGTGTGAAAAGATTGAATTAAAATAATAAATAAATAAATAAACAAATAAAATAAATGTAAAAGAAAAACGAAAAAAAAAAAAAAAAAAAACGCCACAACATACTAACTTTGAATGATTACATTTCTAAAAGTAGTAGGAGGGACACTAATTTTATTAGTGCAAATGTTAGACAAACATGTTGGTTTTCAAACTTATTTAATTTCAGATCTCTGCTATGAGGGGGCTAGTTGTGGTTAGATTAGCAAATAGTCAACTTCTACTATTTATCTGGAATACCATGTTTTCCCAAGCTTTAGTGCTACAAAATTACCAGAATTCAATAAGAGATGACCGTCTTTCTGAAACTGGTTGATTTAATTTTTTATGTTTTCTTTGTTTTAGTCTACGTCATCCTCAAATTATGTTTCAGATTCTGTACTCGCTATATAATACTTTATGTTCATAATTATGTAATACATTATGTTTATTTAGTTTAGGTAAAAATAAATAGTTGCATTTTTAACATAAATAACAGATAAAAAATTAGTATGATTGATAAAATATGAATCGTAGCATGACTATGACTATTTTACGCATATAATGCACATTACACAATACGGTCATCTGTACATATATATCATTTTACTGTGTTTCTTATGCTTTTTAAAAAGCTTTTTTACAAAAAGTATTAGGAACAGATTATTTTAGGTTTCACTACTGTAATTTTATAATAAAGTTTAAAACAAACGGTGCAAAAAGCCATTCGAATTTGAAAAGTCTTCTTTTAAATAACGCCATAACATACTAACTTCGAATGATTATATTTCCGAAAGTAATAGGAGTGACACCGATTTTTTTAGTGTAAATGTTAGGCAAACATGTGTATTATCAAACTTAATTAGTTTCAGATCTCTGCTATGAGGGCGAGAGTGTTAGTTAGATTTTGAACATTTGTTTTTGTGAAATTAATCAAATAAAAGTTCCAATATCTTCTGGCGCCCTTATAGTGACACCAATTTTAATACATATTTTAATGTATGCAAGTGTAGCTAGAAATTTATGTAAAAAAGTTGGTGTCATCATGAAGGCGCTTTGAGAAAATTGTCCTTGAATATAGTAAAAAAAATTCATTTTTGGTCATTTTTAAACGGAGTTTGTGGGCGTCGCCCTCGTAGCGACACCGATTTGACAGCTGTAATAGTATCTTATAAGACCATATAATAGTATAGAATTTAAAAATCCGTGTCATTACAGGGGCGCTAAAAGCAACAAGAACTTTAGAATCTGCAAATTTGAAAAACACGCAAAAATGTGCCCCGCCCCCAAAACTTAAATATTTAAGTTCCCAAAAATGGTAAGTCATGGATTTACATTACATTCATGATAAGGAACAACATTTGAGAAAATAAAGAAATTTAAAAAAGTCAACAATCGCAACCTGCCTGATCCTTACAGACAATATCTCTTATTATTTCAAGTTTAAAAGGCAATCTAAAATAGAAAATAAAATTGTTATGATTAGATACACCTTACCCAATATTATTGGTTGAACGACGACTTGTCTTATTTCTGGTGTTTGAACAAAAAAGCTCTCAGTTATGAAACAATTTTTTTTCTAATTAAACTTACCTTTATTACCTATTTTTATCAAGCAGAAAAAGATGTGTGGATTGCATATATTTTTTGATGCTTAATCCTTTGTATGTTCCAAGAAACACAAAGCTATTAAGAAACCCTATTTTTATTCATAAAAAAATCAATTTTTCCATTTTTTTCCAATTTTTCACGAAACAAACCGGTAAAAAACCGGTTCTTTACCACCACTTCAAAATTTCCGGAAACTTTACATCTCTATTTGATACTAATCATCAATGCATCAAAAAATAATCATTCTGCTTCATTCGCAAGGTCTCAAATATCGATATACATTCCCAAGATAAACTTGACCATTCTCTGGCGATTGTATGGTAATGTGGTCCTTTTGCGATAAATAATGGATTTTTATTTACTACTTTACATTTTGACGTTGCTTTCCATTGCAAAAATAAAAAGGAAATTAAATAAAATTATTATTTATAACTTATTTGACGGGCAGTATTACGATAACGTGGTCGAGACGAGTATTCAAAAATCTTGGCGCTACAGCCATTACAAAAGTTGCATTAAAATGTAAAATCCCGCCAAATTAATTTTGGTAAAAAAATCATTAAATACTATATGGTATTGAAGTAAAAATTAATCAGAAAAAATAGTAAAACAACACGCTCAAATAACATTAAAGTTACTATTAATATGTAAATTAATCCACCAAATCCTTTTTTTTTATCTCCAGTGTCGCCAGGGGATTACGTTAGCGCATTGGCGAATTATTTTTTATGAAACGATTAATTTTGTTTTTTCTTTTGTGTGTGTGTGTTTTTAAGGATTAATGATGCTAATTAGGATTTTGTGGAATTAATGTCCATATTTTAATGGCAACAATAGAGAATATTGTTCTTTTTTTTTTAATTTGTTTTTTATGCTATCTGACCTTTTACTCATGAAGATTTTTGAAGTTAATCATGACGGAGATTTTCAGAGCGAGGTCGATGTTATTTGAAAATGCTGTTATCACCATTCTAATAGAAACTTTAGGGAATGATTCTCTTTCCGAAATGTGAAGTTTTTCGTACTATTGTCCTCATTGAAATAGGAACTTAAAAAGAAAAAAAAAACTGTTGTGCTCACTGTGATTTTAATGGTATATTTTTACTTTGAACTTTTCGGTATTTCAAACAGGACCGTTGACGTTATTTAGAAACAGTTGATTTCCTTCTACTGAAGATTTTAAAGATTTGATGTTCTCACTCTAAAAGGACGTTATTAGAAAATCAGAATTTGTAGTGACTGTTGACCCTATTTTGGGACGATTGCCATTTTAGGTGTAATTCTCCTTATTTATTCTGTAAGGGACATGCGTCACCTGAGCTCCGTTCCTTTCTCCGGCAAGAAGCATATGCAATAATTTAGATAACCGGTGTAGCGCTTGACACCATTTGAAGAAGATAGGAATTATAAGGGAAATGTTTGACTTTATTTAAGAATAGTTGACCTCATTCAAATTAGAATTTTTAAGAATTACCCTTACTAACTTCTTTACTACTCCTATACGTTTTCCTGATTTATATTGCGTATTTTTTTTGGGTGTCTCACCAGATTCGACGACATTTCATTTACCCCCCCCCCCCCCCCGGTTTTCAGTTTTTAATACTACCTTTTGATATATTGAAGGGGGAGGGGAAGGAAATTTGAAATGTCGGCGAAACTGGGGACAAACCAATTTTTAGTCATTATTTGAATCCTGCCTGTGTTGACCATTAACCTGAATCGATTGAAACAATCTACATCAACGTGAGCGAAGCCGCGGGTAAAAGCTAGTATTTACTGTAAAATAAGATCAGGCAATCTTGACAAGACTCTCTTGTAATAATAGTTCCTATACTTTTGCCTAATGATTACAAACTGTTGTTCACAACGCTTTATTTTCAGTTAGGCTTTTCGACAACGATAAAATCACCATCTACCGAATTTTTGCTATCCCACATAGATGAATGGGAGGTCTCTCATTACCCTATTAGGTCCTCATTGCTCTATAAGGTCTTCATTACCCTCCGCACCCACCTTACTTTGTAGGTATTCTTCGCTACAATTTTCACTTAAACCTTACTCGGGTAAATGTGAATGGATATTCTTGTTTTCTCTTAGTGAGAGTCATTACCTTACTTTCCTCTATAGTACCACTCATCCAAATCTTTAAGAACAAACGATATTAAACAAACATTCTGAAAGTTCAAGCTATAGCTATTAGATCATTTATCAATATCAGATGAGCCTTATGTTAAAACAAATAATTGAATTAGATTCGGTTTCTATTAAAAGCATAAATAAGAAAATTAAACAAGCAGCGATAAAATTAAAAATTTTAAAAAACCCCGACTGAGTCGCAACTGTGCGATCAAGAGGGAAAATTGAAATTCCTTTTAAAAGCCTTATATTATTGAAAATCAGTGTCAAGGATTTTATTTGCTATTAAATAGAAACTAGCAGCAGAAATTTTTTTTAAATCATTGCTTTTAATTTTCTGTCGACCAACAATGAATTCGGTTATCAATCGCGTGAATAAAGGCTTAGCCGTTACTAAAATCTGCTTTAAAAAATGTTATAATTCGCATTCTATGAAACATGGAAGTTCGAAACACATTCTATCGGATGCGGAAAAAAATTTCTTTATTTTGGTATGAAATTTTAAAATTTTCAACTATGTTTTCACTGCAAAATTTGCGAAAAACCTTTTAGAGGTTTTTGATTAATATCTTCGTTAATTAATGTCACCCAAATATGCAACCTAGCTAAGAACACTCTCGATCAACTCTTTTCTTTCGAACAAATTTTTTTTTCAAAATCGGCCCATCCGTTTAGGCGCTAGAGTGCCACAGACAAACACACAGATACACATACACGTCAAACTTATAACCCCCTTTCTTTGTGTGTTGGGGGTTAAATATACAGTGAAACCTCTTCGAGCGGCCACCATTCTTAACGACCAATTTTTTGCTGCACGGATTTTTTGGCCCATAGACTTAATATTAAAAACACCGCTAGCAACAACCATCCAACCCTTCTTAACGGCCGCCGAGTGAGTGCGCCTATCCCATTTTTCACTAAAATTTATCCACTTCCTGTTTCTAATAAACAGTCTTTCGGTTCATTGAAAAGAAGTGTTATTGGCTGTTAACGAGTTCCAATAATTTTGAAGTAAAAATGTCACTCACGCTTATTTTATTAGTTGGTCAGTGTATGTGTGATTGATCTTGGTTGCAAACAACACTGTTGAAGAATATGACTGTTGAATCTCAATCAACGTATTGAAGTTCTGAGCAAAACGACCACGGAAAACTGGCGAAAGTATTAATAGAGCACGATTTCGAATGGGGTCGTTTCCAAAATTTTAAAAGTATTTTTTTCTGAAAGAGCATGCTTAAAAACATAGGATCTGACCATTTTTTAAATAATTTGTTTAAGTTTAATATTTAAAAAAATTACTTAAATCAGTGAGCTTTCATTGTTTACATTTCTTGGCAATGACATCACAAATGATAAAATGCCATTCAGTCTTGCCATTCACAGTGCAAAATATTTAATTCGGATCTTTACTCACGTCTATTGGCAACGATATGGTTGATAGCAAGCATAGAGCGCAATTTTAATTCGCTGCTTGATTATCATAACGTGGAGACATAGTAGAAAGATGCGGCAAAGTGCATCATTTGTGACGTCATAAAGACCATGCCTTGTTTGAAAAATCGGACATTTAAAAAAATTAATTAAAAAATAACTGTTGGGAAAATGAAAGCATTTTCTGGGCCCGTGTCATTTTTTTTTTGCTCGTTCTATCCATTTCAATGACTAAAAGTAGTACTTTTGACTGAAGGAAACCACCCCATTCTTTTCAAGCACGGAACAGCAATGGAGTGTCTTGATATTTACAGTGCCGATTGAGAGAAACGTCTTTCCGTTCACGAGTTTGCCGAAAATTAGCGTTTTTCAGTCAAATATAAAATAAACTTGAGATTGATATAAATTAACTATTGAGTTCTCTGTCGAATAAATATTTTTTTCTTCCTTTCAGGCACTAATTCGGCCTTTGACGATCAATTTTCTAATACGTTTTAAGATCGTCAGTAAGCTAAATTTTCCACTGAAGTAATTTTGCTGTTTTGGGGATAGTACCTAGTCATCAGAAACGTGGATGCAATCACAAATAAATTCTTTAGAGATTTCACATTTTTAACCGAAAAACGAATTTAAAAAAAAAATGTTACAGAGAAGAGTAAAAACTTAAGTTACAAATTGTACTCTTTGATTGAAATATGTATAAACAATAATTTAATAAAGTACTTTTTCTTCTTTAGAAAGTCTCAAGCTTCATTTTATATGTTAGCCTTGCTTTACTATAGAAGTTATATTGCCACTGTAACGAAACCCTTTTAAAGCTGTCACCCTTTCTGAACTGCCAAAATTTTAAGGAGCGGAAGGGTGCCGTTCAGAATGATTTTACTGTATTATGCATTCAATGTCACTAAAAATCAGTTGAGGCATACAAAGCGCACTTAATTTTCTGTCCGCACATTGATTTGACGCAGTAAATTTATGTACTGGACACTTCATGTTTGATTCTTTTTCATTATAACCAGCACGTTTTTCCGATGAATACCATTTCGAATGTTTATTCGAGAAATTCATGTCAATGAGTTGTTCACTTGTAAAACAGATGAGCAAAAATTCAAAAAGCAATTAAAGTTGCTTATTTTTCATTCTGTTAAGTGTGAAATACTTCTCTCACCTTGTCTATTATTTTCAATTAAAACTCCCAGAAAGATACTGTGAAATGTGTTTCCTTCATTTCAAAATTAAAAAAGAAGATCTAAAATTGAGTGACTTATAACGGAAGAAGGAAGATTTTAAAATGGTGATAAATTACTATAAAAGGATAACGACTTTGGTGTTGGAGTACGATTCAACTGCTCTCTTCTAAGATTGTTGCAATCGCTTCCAAGTGAAGAACAAATAAATAATCATGTATTCGGCTTCGAGAATAGTAAGTATGGTTTTATTGTATTACTTGAAACTATTGTAAACATTTTTTTTGAGAAAAGTTCAGTTTGGATCAAAGTATCTGATGCTCTGAATCAGACACCAATTTTTGTTTAATCACAGAATTCCTCTCATATTTTAAAATTTATCGTTAATAAAATGTATAGGACTGAATTTAACTTTTAAATACCTTATAAAACAAAGACAAATTATTCATTTGTACTTTTATTTCAGAAAATGTCGTTCTCCTTTTGAATATAAATCTGGCTGCAAAGTCATTAGGTTTTTAAACTTGGAGTTTTATTTTTATTTTAAAGATGGTTTTTACTGACCCGGGGCAGAAAGAGAAATAAAAGCACTAAACAAAGTTTAACGTCTCCAAAAAATGCTTTAAAAAGCTAATAAATTAATAAATATTTATAAATTCAATAACTATTCAAAATCAAAAATTTCAAATAAAGGATCAGATACAGTAAATGCTTATCTTTCTCCCAATAACTTTTGAAAGAATACATTTTTTTCTCAAAAGTTCTTGATCAGAAGACCTTCTTTTTTGTCTCTTTTGATTAGAATAAGTTTTTTTTTTTTCATTTTGAAACTTTCAACAAATTTATGCTAGTACGCATACACGTTGAGATGACACACGTCATTCAGCGGAAGGGGGTGGGGGAGCAAAGGTTGCAAACTCTATGCAAATTTTGTCAAAGAACAACAAAAACGAATATCACTTATATGTAAATGCATTAGTTTTTCAATGCTAGAGTGGAAGATCGCCCCCTCCCCCCTCCACGTACATGTATTCAACAGTAGTAGTCCATTCTTGATTCAGATTCAAAGCCTTACACTACCTTGTTTGCAACGAATAAATTGAACAGCTGAATATAAAATTCCAAGACTCTGGTTTTCAATAAATAGCATATATCGCTCATTTGGAAGAAGAATGCCACAATATGAAGAAATGAAATTTTACAGGAGAAGCGTTTGAAGTTGAACTCTTCGGGCAATTTGCATTAAGAAAAGTAAGTCTGCTATGCTCTCCAGAGGTTAATATTAGAACAAAAATTCTGTTATTACTTTCCAAACATCCTTTGAAGGCCTTTAAGCGGGGAAAAAAATGAAAGAAAATTGAAAATTTCGTATTGTGGCACTCTTTTTCCAAACGAGCAATATATTAAAAGAGAATGTCATTTTAATTATATTGCTGCCTTTTTTTTCTTAAATAAAATTATGTAAAACAAATTGAATTATTTTTCCTTTTTAGTTCATAATTTTTTTAAATAGTTGCCACTTGATTAGATTAAGTTATGCCATACAGAGACTGCAGTTTTGTTATTGTAATGTACTCATCAGTCCGGAATAGATAATGTCGGTATATTTCATGTAGTTCTACCTTAATAATGGCCAAAGGGCTGTAACTTACTGTTTAATACTCAAGCTGTGCCTCAAACTGACAAATTGCACCGCACCATTTCTGCGCACTCTCTCTCTTGTATGCAAAATTTGCTTCAGCTTCCATTCTTTTTGACACTTCTAACTTCAATGAGGTGACCTCTGCCTAAAATTTGATTATTGCCTATTCCAGACTGATGAGTGAGTAAAAAAACGAAACTGCATTCTCTGGAAGGCATCACCTGGCTATCGGTATATTGCATGTTGCCTTAGCTCCGACTTAAGGACGGTAACTCACTGTCTAATGTATGACCCGAGTCGTATTTCATGCACTTCCTAAGCATTCTACAGAATGCCAAATGAGAAACAGAGGTAACGTAAGAAATACACCACTGATTCGTTTCGAATATCACGGCGTAAGGCACGTGACTTTTAATGCGGTACGCCCCAAGCAACACGACAGCACTTAGAAAACGCAATTTTAAAGTTAATTTTTTTTTAAAATTAAGTTTCTAATAAAGTAATAACGTTTTTATTACGAGTTTAAGCCCAGAAACGTAAGTGGATAATTTATGACCTTCTTAAAAAAAGTTTTATCACATGACATTTTAAAATACCAGCAAAAAAAGCAACCAATGTCGTTTAATAAACATCATTCTGATTCCAGTTTGGTATTTATTGCTCTTTTCGTTATTACAGTAGTCAATCTATTATGTCGACATTTTAAAATATCAGTGAAAATAGCAACCAATGTCGTTTATTAAACATCATTCTGATTCAAGTTTCGTATTTATTGCTCTTTTTTGTCATAATAGTAACTAGTCTATTGTGTTGATTTTTTAAAATATCAGCAAAAATAGCAACCAATGTCGTTTATTAAACATCATTCTGATTCCAGTTTCATATTTATTGCTCTTTTTGTCATTACAGTAATCAATCTATTGCGTCAACAATTTAAAATATCAGCGAAAATAACAACCAATGTCGTTTATTAAACATCATTCTGATCCCTGTATCGTGTTTATTGCTCTTTTTTGTCATAAAAGTAACCAATCTATTGCGTTGACATTTTAAAATATCAGCAAAAATAGCAACCAATGTCGTTTATTAAACACCATTCTGATACTTGTATCGTGTTTATTACTCTTTTTGTCATAAAAGTAACCAATCTATTGCGTTGACATTTTAAAATATCAGCGAAAATAGCAACCAATGTCGTTTATTAAACATCATTCTGATCCCAATATCATGGATATTGCTCTTTTTGTCACAACAGTATCAATCTATTGTGCCGACAGATATGTGGTCTTAAGAAGCTATTCGTCGGTAATTTTCTTTCAATGTTTTCCTCCCCTTTGCCCCCGAGTTTCTCGATTTCTCATGGAAATGAAAAGCTATTTTCAAAGGTTCTAAGATGGAATTCTTGTGCAATATTTATGTTCAATGTGAGTATGGCTTTACGATACATGAAGAAATGTTTCAAAACATTTTGTGAAATATTAATCAATACTAAATACGTGTTCGGAATAACGACGTCCTAAAAGATGAGACGTTTTGAAGTAAATAATATTATATTTTTATATTGCCTGGTGGTATCATAGCACTCGTGTCTGAAATACTGCAAAAAACAATTTAAACATTAAATTCAAATTCTTAACTAAAAAGTTGCTTGGTTTTATTAAAAAATTTTTTTTTTTTTTCAAATTGCTCAGATTTTTGAAAATAACCAGGAAAACGTGGTTTAGGAAAATAATTTATCATTCTATCAAATAAAATAAAAATTAATATCGTCACTTCAAAGCTGCAGAAGAATATCTTACTGTTATTCCTGAGATTAGGTGTCTTACTGCTGCTCTGGGGCGACAATATCCATGTACGTTACACACAATACTATTCATGACGGTACAATGTGTAGTTTCATTTTGAAGTAAAGTTTAACAAAAACGAACTACCATTGTTTTTTCCCCCAATGGGGCTGTATAAGAGACCCACCTCAAGAGGCGTCTGGGTCATAACCAGACCTAGTGTTACCCCTTACAATACACCAGTCTTTCGTGTGTCACCATTAAGGCACTGGTGCATGACACAGTAGCTTTTTGACGTCCAGTTTCCACCAGATTGAGGCATCTGGGCTCTCATTTAATGCGAAATCGCACTAGCAATTTCATTTTGCCTCGGGAATTCTAAACCAAACGAATACCCTAGGGACCTTTTACATTCCGCATACTCATACGACATAAGCACTGATGATTTTCTGCATCTCGGAAATCCACCGACTGGCCACCTCAGGCAGGCCAGAACCTGGGATCACAGGCGTAGAAGGCCAGCGCCTGACCATCACGCCACCAGTCGGTTCTAACTACCATTGTTGTTAACTGAAAATAAAGGAAAATGTATTAAAACTTCAAGGGATAGCGTTAAGATTTTTTATGTTTCGAATTTTTGACGTTCTAAAGCATATATATTAATCGAATAAGCATTAACACCCATAAATTTATCGCAATGCTTTTTAAACAAAGAACTATGTTTTTAAGTGAAATGCGCCCACCGACACTGTATGTTTACGATTAAACTTTCTTATTTTGTTGCAGATGTTCCTTTGCCTTGCTGTCACCCTCTTGTGTGGCTATGTCGCAATGCAGAGTCCCCTTCATCCAGTAGCCCTTCATCCAGGACTCGGATTTGGAAGAAGTGGACTGGGACCATCCATGGCTCCCATGGTTCCATTGACTGGCCGACCATGGCTCGGATCATACGGACTCGGTTCCTACGGTCTCGGTTCCAACGGTCTCGGTCATTACGGCCATGCCTACGGAGTCAGAGGGTTTAATACTGGTTTCGGTGGCGTCAGAGGGTTCAATACTGGCTATGGTGGCGTTAGAGGGTTTGGTGCAGGCTACGGTGGCGTAGCTGGTGCTTATCCTTTTTGGGACAGGCGCAGCTTCGGAAATTATTGGGGAGCAGCACCTATTGGAATGCTTCCTATTGGATATAGACCAAGGGACGCCTATATTCACGACGATGTTGTTGTTTAAATTTGAAGCGAGGATTCCAGACTACTGCCGAGTCAACAACCTATTTGCTCCTCTCTGACGTCATTTGCTTTTTCTTCATAAAGTTTCACTGTACTAATTTGTGCGAAGGAAAAATTAGTTTGGAATAAAGTTAGTGATCTGCTGAGTCTTGGTCTTATTATTGAGTTCATTGTACAAAGAAAAAAAGATCTGAAAGAAAGAATAAGATGTGCAAAAGTTGCTTTGAAATGCATTGCATGAACAAAAAAAAAAAAAAAAAGATACACATATGAGGTAGCGAGAAGCAAAAGGATGTGGGGGAGACTGGGGTAATGGAAGTCACCTAAGGGAAAATGAATATGAAACTTTACCTTTTTTAAAATTTGAAACCAAATCATGTAAAATTAATGTATTATGTAACATATAGTACATTTTACAAATTGCAGACTCATATTGAGCCTTATTTCATCTTACCTATTGGAAAAATAAAAATATTGCAAAACCAGCTTTAACCGGTACTACCCCAACCCAGTCAGTAATGTCATTTACTACTTAATGGTTATAAAATATGAAATATGAGGATTTTCAATGACATAAGCACGTTAAACTGAAATACTTATGTTTATTTTCTTACACAACTCCGCTTTTTAGATATTGCAAAAAGGAACTGAAAGTATAGACATACTGTCCAACCACGGATTGCATTTAATTTTCAAACGTCCAGATAAGACGAATCTGTGTGAATAAGGGAAAAAGTAAAAATTTGATGCGCGTATTCCGCTTATTTGAAAGAGACTCTGCTTCTGCAAAAGCTGACATCGGTAAAAAATAATAGATTTGTCCATTTCCGTCTGTAAAGCGGATGTTTGTCTTTCCATACAATCCGTGGTCAGACAGTAATATGAAGTCAAGAATTAAAAAAAAAACATCTTTCCATGGTAAAAAGGGGATTACAAATTTAAAGGCGCTGCCAATGTGTTGCTCAAGTTAATTTTGCTTTCCAGAGCGCATGTCACATAAACACCTCTCAGAAGGGGGGTGCCATTACCCTTAGTGTTGTGACCGCCATTACCCCAACCGCATGTTTCCCTTCAACGACTAAAAAACAAATACCAATGTTTAAAACCTTAATAAAACACTATGTGATACAGCAATATGACTCACCTTGTTCTTGTGAGATTAGTCTCGTTTCGGGAAAGGTAAACAGTAAAAGCTGATAATGGATTAAATTATTCTCTTTCTATAGGCGAAACGTCAAAATAGTCTTTCTTACACAACAGGCAACCGACAATTGCCAAGATGGCGAGAGCTTGAGTAGTATATCCATAAACTTCCGTGAAATCATCAATCAGTTTAAATCTGCGTTATTCACTTTACGAGAAATCATAATGACCGCCATTACCCGCTGACCGCCATTACCCCAGTCTCCCCTAAGTGGCAAAACTAAAAATTTAGAGGTAACCACTACAAATGAAAGGTGATACTCTTCTCTGTTTTGGGGCAAGACTTTTGAATGAGAGCCTACTTTGGAAAGGAATTTTCAACACGTTATAATGAAAACTTAAAAATGTCCACTTGCATCCTTTTGCTTCTCACTGCGTCATATACGTTTTTTCATACATTTTGCAGTGTTACCACTTAGTACATTACCCACTTTTCGCTTTTATGACTGACAACATTCATGGTGGTATCTCTCTCATATTTTTCCAATGCCCCTGCAATACTAAATCCCCGTTGTTTCTCGTTTTTGATACAGAGCAAAAACGAACCGAAAAAAGTGCGGAAAACACTGCTATCTGTAAGAGATATTAGAAATGAATAGCGTAGAAATTAACAATAATTGGTTAATTCCTAAATTTAAATTTAGAAATCAAAATTAACCAACAAACATTTAAACTTGAATTATTTAGATGGATCGCTATAGCAACGTCTTCGTTGACGGGCGCAGGATAGCGCTGTTCTCCGAACTGGGTTGTTTCCGAAAATTTAAAAGTAATTTTTTCTTAAAGAGCATGCTTAAAAACATAGCATTTAACCATTTTTTAAATACTATGTCAAAGTTTAATATTTTTTATCAATTATTCTAATCGGTGCGCAGATTCAATTTCATTTTTTACGCTTCTGCACACGACACCACAAGTGATGAAATGCCATGCCAAGTGGATAATGCCACATGTGCCATTAGCGCACCGCGCAAATTATCATAACCTGGCAACGTGGTTGACAGCAAACCGTAAACATGGAATTGGCGCTCCAATGGAGAAGCGCGCCAAAGTACATGACTTGTGACATCTATCAATTTCAGTGACTAAAAGTAGTACTTTTGACTGAAGAAAACAACCCCATTACATTACCATGAATGGGGTAGTGCAGTTTTTTGGAGCAGTTGCTTTTAGACGTTGATTTTTCTCGATAAGGTTGTGCGTTGCAGAAGAATGATAACATCATGCTTTACTCACAAAAAAGCGTCTGGTAATTGTTAAACCTTAAAATTCTTCCATTAAAAATACTAAAATGGACACACGTAAAATGATCACATATTTTTAATAACTAAGGAAACATGGCTAATATGGCAATAACTAAAATCGGAAAAAAAAATAAAGTTTTAAATTAAAAAGTTGTTGACACTTACCTAAGATACAATTTTCGGAAATGCCACCTAATGTTAAAAAAAGAAACAATCAAATATTTACAAGTAATGTATAAAATCCTGAATAATTCTGTTCCTCAGAGCCAGAAGGACATAAATCCAAAAATTGCAATTTTCCGTTTATTGGTGCATTGTATGTGAAAGTCTATTCTGCGTTGAGCCATGTGACAGAATTCTTTAAAAATATATCCTTTTCAATTTTTTACCAGGATTAAAAGAGTGCGCGTCCCTTCCTTTGGATGGGCCAGAAAAAAGTTTTTCCTCTCTACTGCAAAATTATCATTATGTGACTTACGCTCTGAGGTATTGAAATTACCCTCAGAAAAATTCCGCTAAGTTAACTGGCCATTAAAAGTAACTTTCCGTTAACGTTATCACATAAATTATGCATATAACATGCAATTAATTAAATCACCACGTTGTCATTCAGCACTTGCAGCGTTACGACCTGGTACAGTTTGGTTTTGTTAAAAAAAAATCCTGAGCCGAGATACAGACCGCCAAAGATGGCGGCCTGGCCATCATTTGTCACTTGCGATTTTCGACAAAATCTTTAAAGTTCTTTTTTTCAAAAACGGTACAACATATTTTATTGCGGTCTTTTTTATTTAAAAGGTTGTTTTTTTCTGTTTTCAACAGATATGCAACATATTGAAACATTTATTTCCGTTTTTCAAATTAGTTTTTTTGAAAAAAAAAAAAAAAATTATTTTTTAAATTTTTCTTAAAAATGACTAATTTAAGAACTTTCATTTTTTTTACTGTTGATTAGTATCACTGAACACTCCATTCTCTGAAAAGGAGAACTTCCACCTTGTCGTTTAACAGGTTTTAGAAGCATTTAAAAAATGAGGGGTCTTTCAGGACTTTATATGTAAACGTAGACTCAAAAAGTCGAAAAATTTATTCAGCAGCAAGTGAACAGAACATTCTTTAAATTTAGTTATATTACCCCATTTTCATTTTTAGTTGACGCTTCATCCAGGAACTTTATTTTTTTTATGAAAACAAGAATGCAGTCCCCAGCCGATTTGCTGGGCCGTAACCTTTTTCCGCACGCAACCTTTCAGCGTAGCGCTAAAAGATTCGTTTAGCACAGTCCCATCTAGTTTTCACTAAAATCAATATCCTGGACAAAAGTGCTGACTCAAAATGAAACTTTAAAAAAAAAATTATTTTACAAGGTAAAAAGACAACTGAAAGTCACAGGAAAGCATAGAACAAGAAAAACGGGACATCAGAAAATCTATATAAGCTCAGGGCAATAGCTCTTACCGCGCAATAGCGCTCTCAAATTGAAGTGTGAGGAAGAGCAGGGCATTTTCGGGGGGTGTTGTGTGTCCATATCTTCCTTAAGAAGGTACTTTTGAAGGCAGTCATGTCCAGTAATATGACGGAAAGTTGTCACAGATCGCTTTCTGGACCATTCCGGTATTTTACGAATTTGTTCGATCCATGGTTTATTTTTTCTTTTTGATTAAGGTTTTGAAGAAAAGGAAGTCCCTGCAGATTTTTCTGACAATTGACTTGATGCTGCGGAAAGGTAAGGCAGATTGAGTTGTTTGTAGTACAGAAGCTACCTTCTTAGCCAGAAAATCAGCAACCTCATTGCCCGGAAACTCCATAGTGGGCTGGAATCTTCTGAAGCACAACCTTTTCCCCCCTTGTCTGATAGCCTTAGACCAGTAGTCCTAACCTTTTCCCATTAGCGAACCCCTTTTAAACTCCGAAAGAAATTGGCGAACCCCTTGGGTACTAAACAATAAATAACAAGCAAAAGAAAAAAAGAAAAACACACACACATAGACAATAAATTTGGCAGATTTTTTTTAGTTTGATGCTGCTCCATAGTTTATAAAAAGTACGAAAACATAATTGCAAATTATAGAATTACACATATTGCTACGAACTAAAATGATCGTTAAAAAAACGAATGCAAAACAAATTCACCAAAAATAAACACAGTGATTGTTCTGTATTGAGCTTCAATCAGTTTTGAAAAACATTTGAAAATGGGATATTTGTGCAACAAAGAGGCTCAAAGTTTGGCTGAAGTTTTTCTGACACAAGGGTATATTTATCTCTATCAGTAAATCAAAAGTTAACTAAGGAATGATCTTCAAAACACCTTTCAGGGAACTGTCTCAGATTAACTAAATGAACTTTTTTTTCTTCCAGTTAAAATGGGAAAGATCTCTAGGTTTCTGTCTTCTTGAAAAGGACTACGAGTCTAGCTGCTTAATAAAGAAATACTGCGTACATTAATCGCTTGATTGCTCAAAAATTTTCTTGTAATTATGCTATAAGTGCGAAGTAAAAATGCGCTATGAAAAACAATAGAAGCGTCTATTTACATGTTTTTACGCTAATTTTTACACAAAAGGTAATTTTTAAAAAAAACAAATATTTTTAAGCTCACCTGTTACAAGAGACATTTTCAACACAAATTTCACAAATTCCTTATTTACATATAGCGCAAAGTTAAATGGTTAAATTCCGTTGATTTTTTTTTTTTTTTTTACTGCGTAAAAACCTCACACTGCAAAACTTTTTACCCACGAAAAATTTTCTAAAACAATCATTTTCTCCATACTTCCTTTGGTATTTTTGGGTTGCTAGCCATTCTTTCTCTTTTTCGACGGTAAAGTTCGAAGTACATTTTAGTCTATGTAGTGTGAAAGTTATAGCAACAAACAACAGCGTGATCTGACTTCTATACACTTTGGATTCAACTCTAGAGAATAGCGATAACTCTTCATCGAACTCAAATAGTAAAGAAACTAAACATCAAAAATATTTGATGTGCTCCATGTCATGTTTTCATCAAATTTAATCAATCTTAAGCACCTGAGAAAACGAACACTTTCAAGTTCTTTTACCTGAGGACATAAGTATTCATAAGTAGAGCTTTTCCATCATGGCTTTCTGGGCTATCATTTTCAATGAAAGTTCTAAAACCGACGCTTTGTAATGACAGAATAAATTCGTTAAATGTAAATTATGTCAGTAAGTATACAAATATTTTAATGCTGAGTATCGAATGGGCCGAGAGACAAATGAATAATAAAAATGGAGCAAATTTGCTTGAAACCGCTTGAACATGAGACTTCATCAGAAACAGGCATGTTAAAACTCCGCCATTACAATATTTTTTTCGCGGAAACCCCGGTTCGGGAACCGCTGATTGAGACCAATTGTGAGAATTGTTAATGATTTAAGCTGATAGCCAGTTGAGGAGATCATAGCACTGATCTGCGGTTGAGTAACGAGAGTCACTTTGTAAATCTATAGCCTGAAAGGGCTATTATTGTGAGGCTCTGAGAAGTTGAGCTTCGACTCTGACAATGTTTACCTCTGTTTCGGAAAGTAGGGGAGGGGTAATTGGCGCTAAGTTGAGTTGAGAAACTTTCTTAGTAGTTTTTCAAAAATATTCCAACTAAAATCCGAGTCAATAACTCGTCTACTTTTCACTAAACGCCCCTTAAAACAGGTAAACATAGTCAAGGTCACAGCGCAACTAACCAGAGCTGCACCATACTATTTTTGCAAAAACATCATAATGAGCTGAGTAAAACGACACAACGTGTATAAAATACAAATAAAGTATTAAAATAGAGTTAAAAACTCAGCAAACAGCTGTTTCGGGGCAGTCCAAATGAAAGCCTCTTCATCAGTGCATAAAAGAAGAACGAAAAGCTCACACAATGTAGACCAAACGACAAATGAACGAAAAATGGAAGGAAGCAAAATAAATGGACATGGAAACCGGAATCATTGCGTCACGGAACAGCAACGACACCTATAGTGCGAAAAAACGTCCAAACAGAAAAAAGTTTTTAAAGATAAGATTTCCAAACACCAGGGAAAGAGGGGCGTACTCGACAAATCATTAACTACTGAAGCAAAGTTTTTTCCAAATGTAATAGGATTCCCAAAAATCTAAATCATAAATCGAAGAACACCCATGAATAACCTTGGCAGAAGAAAAATCGAAAATATGACTGAAAAACCAACAGTGTTGTGCAATAGAGGAACATTTAAATCTTGTTTTTCTTGACATAATTTTCATTTTCTTTAATACGGAATTTAAGAGAACGTCGCGGTCTGTCCTATGTATGTCATTTGACACTGACAAGAAATACTATAAATGCCCCATCTGTCAAGTTCCTGAACCGGGTGTTTTAGTTGCGAAAATTTAAGTTTGTTGGTAGGGAAAAATTGCAACCAAAAAAAATTAAACTTCAAAAAAAAAAAAAAGTGATTTGAAGACTGATTCTTGGAAAAAAGGGTAAAACACAACCAAATTAGAATATTTCATCCTAGCCAGTGCTTGATTTTTATTAGTTGAATTGATAACCGCCGATAGCCGCCGATAATTGCCTCCGCCGATAGAGGGCGCTAGTGTTGCTGGGGTGATATTTTTCTGCTCCTGAGATAAGTGATTTTTTTACTGTAATTGTTTATTTTACTACTTAAATTTCAGTATTTTGATTGTATTTTATCATATAATTAAGTATTTTTTGTGCTTTTAAGTCTTATTTTTGATTTACTTGCTTTCTTAAAGTGTTTTTCTATTCTTTGTAGCTAAGCCTATCGTGTGCTGATTTCTTGTTGTTAAGCCTGAGTGCTCTGTTAAGTGTGTAACTTGTTTATTTTAATTTACTGCTTTTCTTAGGATTTTGTAATTTTTGTACCTTTTACTTCCAATGCTTTCTAATTCTAATAATTAGTTTTATTTCTTCAATTTTGCATTTTTGTAATTAACTTTTGAGTGTATCATTTTGAGCTAGAATGGGGGTTATATGCATAATGAAGGAGGTTAAAAGTGGTAAAAGGGACAAGTGGATTTCTTGTGACCTATGTCAGATGTTCTGCTTGTTTAAGGGGGAAGGATGAGTCTGAGAAGGATTTCATTTGCACTAACTGTGTTGAACTATCAGAAATCAGAGTTAGGATGCTTACTTTGGAGGGTGAGTTAGCATTAGGCTGTAGGAGCGTAGATGGGGTAAACACTCCAGAGGGGAAAGGGGGGAAGTTAGTAAAAAGGAGGTGGGCATTAGCTGTGTATTAGATACTGAAAATATTCCAGAGGTAAAGGAGGAAGTTAGTAAAAAGGAGGTGGGCATTAACTGTGTGTTAGATAGTGGAAAAATTCCAGAAGTAAAGGGGGAAAGCTATTTCTGAGGTGACAGACTGGGAAACTAAGGGTATAATTTTGGGAGATTCAATGGTGCGTGATATATGGGAAACTCAATAGGCAGAGTTAGACGTAAGGTGGCTAGATGTTGTTTGTCAGGGGCTCGGGTGAGAGATGTAAATAGGGTTGCTGAAAAGAAGGGGGGTATTTAATAAAAAGGATGTAGTTACTTTGTGGGTGTGAACTAACGATGTAGGCCATAGTAACAACGATGAGTTTACAAAGGAATGGGATTCCCTGTTGGACAAAGCAACCAACTGTTCGGCAAATGTCCAAGTGGTTGGTTTGCTTCCCAGGTATGGAGTGCATATGAGTTGGTTAAACCAACGGGCTAGGTGTATGAACCTAGTACTCAAGGAAATTTGCGTTAAGCGTAGTATCAGGTTTATTGATGTGTGGAGTAAATGTAAGCTCGATTGGATTGCTAGGGATGGCCTGCATCTGAGCTCTACAGGGGTCAAAGTGGTTAGTGGTTTGGTTTTTAGAGGCTTCAGAATCAAAAAACTAAGTTGGAATGGGGGGCATGGTTTAAGGAGCAGAATTCGAAAGGGTATTAACTATTTGGATTTTAGTAGAAACGGAAATAGGGTGGCTAATAAGAGAAAAGATTTTAACAGCTGGGATTCAAATAATCGTGCAGCATTAAATAAAAGTAAGATGGGCTTACTTAAGGTTTTTTTTACAAATGCTCGTAGTATTAGGAACAAGATGGAAGAATTGAAAAGCATAGTTATAGATGAGAGGTTGGATATTATTGGAGTTACCGAGACATGGACTACCGAAAGTGATGATGATTTATTATCTACTAGGGGGCTATCGCCCCCTGCTCGCTATCGCTCGCCAACCCCCGGAACTGCTTACGCAGTTCCCTGTGGATCGCTTCGCGATCCATGCTCGCTTCGCTCGCTCGCTGTATGCCAATACATTAGCCTAGCTAAAATTTTCCGTAAAAATTAAAGTTGGTAATTGCATTTAGGTCACCATCCATTTAACCAATATGAAAATTACGTTCATAATGTTAATTTGTCTGCTTTAGCCAGATTTTCGACAGTTTAACTTTGCTGTATGTAAGATGACTGCCTTGGCAATGTGCACAACTTTACCATTATAGATACAAAAGTGTCTGTCATTGCTTTGGAGAGATTGCACTTCTACCTGTTGGTCCGCGGAAGGTATTTTATTTCCCTTCTACCACCCATTGGAAAACCAATGAAGGCATTCCCCTATCCGCCACCTGGGGACGCGCCCTCTAGGGGTTACAGGCTCCCCCGAGGGATGTATTTACATTATTTACACTCTTATATATATTTACATATTTACACTCTTATATATTCTAATCTGAGAAAACTTCCTCATATACACAATTAAAAATGTCCCGTTTGGGAGCCACAACTGACACTGCTTCAAAAGATCTTGTTCTTGATAATGCCACATAGAGCTGGCCATGACTAAAAACAGGCTCAGAGAGCACCAAACATATTTTCTCAAACGTTTGTCCTTCTTGTTGTTATTCTGAATCCTTGCCACGTCACGAACAAAAAATGGTTTAACTAAAAACGCGAAAACTCGCCAAGGCTACTTTGCTTGCACAATACTAAAACTACTATAACCCTAAACAAATTTGGCGAAACCTTTCAGCTGAGAATAAAAGGAATAAAGTAAATTCTTTCTCGGTTATTCATTTTGAACTGAACTGTCGTACTGAAGCAGAGAATAGACGACGCTCAAAGCGCCTACGCGTTCAAAACAACATTGCCGATGAACATGATTGTGGAGCAATGTGTGAAGAATGCGAATTTTGTGGTGCTCTTTATTGGCAGAAAGAGCGTAATACTGCAAATAAATATACTAAATGTTGCCATGACGGAAAGGTGCGGTTACCGGCATTGTGTGACGCACCTGATCTGTTGAAGGAACTGCTGACTGAAAATTCCCCAGCCGCTAAAAATTATCGGCAGCGAATCAGAGAATACAACTCTGGAAATGGCTCGTCTTAAATTGGATTCAAGAACGGTTTCCTGCCTTCTTTGAGCTTTTCTTTGCTGATTAAGGTTGAAATGGGCCACAGCCCGACTCAAACTCATCTCAAAAAAAAAAAAAGTTCGTTGAGTATTCTGTGATTCAAGATTTCAAAACAACGTAGAAGTTTGTTTACATGATTTATCGGCGAAGTGTTGCCAACAGAGGTTTAGAAATTCACCCCTTCATTTGCCGGCACGTAAGAGAATTATATATATAGATTGCTGGGTATAATTTGTTTAGACAAGATAGAGTAGGTAAAAGAGGTGGTGGGGTTTTATTTTACGTCAGAGACACTTTAACTCGCAATGAATTGGTAATTAATGATAAACCTAATGAGATTGATATGATTTGGCTGGAGTTAATGAGCAATAAGGGAAATAAACTACGTTTAGGGAACATTTATAGGCCACCCAACTTAAGCCAGGGTCAAGATGAACAGATGTTTAGTATTATTAGTGACATTTCAAGCAAGGGGTCAGTCATTATAATGGGAGATTTTAATTTTCCAGGAATTGATTGGAATAATTTTTTCCATAGTAATAGCAGAGAAGAGGAATTTTTGAAAGTAATTGGTGACTGTTTTTTAGATCAAATTGTAACTCAGGGTACTCGACAGGACGTGATTTTGGATCTAGTTTTATGTGATATGGAAGGTTCTGTTCAGGGGTTATGTGTAGGGGAACACATTGGAGACAGTGACCACAACAGTATTAGGTTTGGGATTAAATTTGATACGCACAAAGTAGAGAATTTTAGGTTTGTGCCCAATATCAGAAATACTGATTTTGTGGCACTTAGGCAGAGTTTGAAAGCAGTTTTTTTCTTCTGGATTGGACAATAGCGATGTGAATCTTCAGTGGGCAGAGTTTAAGGAAAAGCTAGCAAAAACGGTTGGGGATCATGTTTCTTTTAGGAGAAAGGGTGTCAACACTAAAATTTGGCCAATGTGGTTCTCCAGGGAAACTAAAGACGCTCTAACATAGGCGGATTTAGGACTGAGTTCCTGGGGGGGCAGGATTTTTTTTTAGTAACATTTTTATTGCCCTCCCCCCCCACTCCCATGTTTTTGTCTGTTTCCTGTGATGCATAAGTTCATGCTTTACTTTTTTTGTGTGTCGTTTTCATTAATGTGTGTTTTCATTCTGTCCTTTTTGAATTGACCTTATGAGAGGGAGCTGGCATCAAGAGAGTGACGCAGAGCTCCATTTTAAGTGGGAAATAGAATATCTCCAATTTTTGGAGGCCGGGGGTTTCTCCCCCGGAGGAAATTTTGTAAAATGGCTATAAAATTCTGCATTTTGAAGCCTTATAAAGGTTAATTGGATAGACATAGAAATTGATAACTAGATTATACAGTTGTACAGTATTATTCAAACTTTGTAAGAAACAGCCATTTTAAGTTTGAAAGAAAAAATAAACTAGATTTCTCATTACAACCTTTTTTTAATTATAAGTAGTGCAGAAAACGAAAAGGAATAGAAAAAGTGTAGGGTCAGGTGGGGTAAAATGGGTAGTGGGGTAAAATGGGTAGTCAAAATATATGGTTTAGAAAGTCAGTTTTTTAAAATTAAATTTGCATTTTTTTGAGTTGGTTATTATACTTGGCTGTTCTGAATTCTATATCACAAAATATATTTTTTCAATAGATTATTTTTTAGTGAGTGGTAACATTTTAAATTGAAGTCGATAAATTCAAGCCGCATGTTGCCTGCTTAAACTTCTATCTCCAGCTCCTGATTTTTGAGGAATTTTTATTACTGTGTCATAATATCTTTAGTTGGACATTTTTATTGCTGCATCAACTTACAGGGAAGAAAAAAAATAATTTTTTCTATTTTTAATCTCATATTTTGAAAAGAGGTAAAATGGGTATATATGGTTAGGTTTATCATTCCAGCAAGTTGTTTTAAAAGGTACAGCATATTTTCCTTTAAATGAATATTAATTCACTTGTGGTTGATTCAAAATGATTGAAACATAAAAATATGCACAGTGCTATGATTTTATAAAATAAACTTCACTCCATCATAATAAATAAAATAAGCCACAGGTATACTTATTCTAGTGTTTATGTGCCACTTGCGCATAAAATAACAATTTCCTCAGAATATGCTGGGCCCAGCCTGCTGCTCGTCACATTTTTATTTGATTGCAATCAGATTCTATCAATTTCTCTAATGTACTCTAATGTACCTTTAATTTCTCGGAACACATCCTCGTTTCAATCAGAAAAGTATGCGTCACAAAGCACAATTTTGTCACCTTATAAAGATTTGAAAAGTGCAATATTGTCAGCAATTTTAACAAGTGCTTCAGATTTGACAACTACCTGCATAATTTATTTAAAACAACTTAAACAGGTGCTGGCAAATACAGGAAATAAATGACAAAGATGTTTTAGAAAGGCTAAGAGTTGAAAGTGAAAAACGTAAGGAATTTAAAATAAGAAAATAAAAAATATATGAAAAAGAAATTCTCCATTCAGAGGAAGTATCTGGAATAGAAACTGCTGAAAATATGCTTATGAAACAAAGTTTAATGACAGATGCAAAGGTATAAGTATTATACTTTGAGGAAACAAGTAAGAAAGAATTTATTGGCAAATATATGGCTGTTGAGGAAAATTTTATGAGGTGAAATACTTTTAAAAAATCCGAGATGGGGGATTTTTTTTTTCCTGATGTAGACAACATGGATTTCATTGAAAAACATCAAATAATAAAAAAATTTAATGTGCCACAAATTAACAATAGGCCATTACTTTTTTAAAAGAAAGACAAGTATGGATATCATGCTTTCAAAGAAACCTTATAAATAGTTTGTCAAATTTACTCTTTGCACTATTTTTTTTAAATTAAATAGTTAAATTTTGGTAACTGACTCTTATGCCTTTACTATCACACTGCATTGAACAAATAGTATGCTTTTTCGTCACTTCTTAGACGTTAATACCCATTTTACCCCATAGGCTACTCATTTTCACCTGCGTGGGATAAAATGGGTATACAAAACATATAGTCATAAACACTTCTCTCAAAAATAAATTTGTATCAAATTATGTGTGAAAATCATTTAATTCTACTCTCAACATATGTAATGTATACATAAAACAAAAAAAAATTAGAAATGAAATATTTTGACAAAAATACTTGAGTGAAAATCCAAAAGTAGGCTATTTTATACCCATTTTACCCCACCGGACCCTATTTTTTTTCCTGGCTAAACAGATTAACAATATGCAGTAGCAGTAATTATTTAACGCACTTCATTTGTACTTTCCAGTCTCTGATATTTTAGTACTTGATTGTAAATTTTTACGGTCCTGTTCTAAGTTTGTGAGAAATAGCTTTTTTAAATTTAAAAGAAAAAAGAAACCATAGATTTCTCATGACAACAACTTCTCTTCAGTTGTAAGTGGGGCAGAAAACGAAAAGAAATAGAAGTAGTGTGTATTTTTTTCAGTGCTAAACAAATAGACAATATGCAGAAGAAGTAAGTTAAATGCAATCAATACAAAAGAATTTCCAAAATACTGCATTCGGGATTGAATAAATAGCAAGATATGAACCATGTGAGTCACAAAAATTTCAAATAATATGTTACAATTGTGAGAACCATGATTTTTACATTTTTAATACAGGATGTGGCAAGGAGCTGAATTAGACATATTTTGGCATTCCTCCCCCTCTACCATTTGTTAAATTTTAAAATTTAAGGTTTAGCCACACGTTTCTAAATATTCAAGGTTTTCAAGCACTTAAATATGAAATTAGTTTTTTCAAGCCATTTCCATTTTTTAAGGAACGAATCATGAATTTTTTTTAGGAGTTAGGGACCCACTTCAAAGCAGGGGCCCTAAACAATAGCTTGTTTATCTTACAGGGAAATTCGGCCCTGTTTGTAATTCTTTCTTGCCTGCAAATTTTTGCTTGATTTTTTGTAATTTTTACGAAAATTCGTCAGTTTTTACAGTTAAAGGATTTTTACGACTATTTCTCAAAAGGTCAATTAATCTATTCCAGTGACAGCTGTACTATATGTATTTAATGTTCGTTCTCTTTTTCCCCTTTCTTTTCTCCCATCAGAAAAGGACATTCGCTTTTCTCTTCATTTTCATTGCACTATTCAAAAAAGAAAAAGTCATGATTTTTTTGTTTTAAGATTCCGGAAGATGTGTTGTTACTATATAAAGTTCTCCCAAAACTGGGGGAATTGCCCCCTATGCCCCCCTTCCTATAAATCCACCCATGCCCTTCTGAACTATTTAAAAAAAATTATAATTTTTTTAAAAATTTTTGGAAGATGTGTTATTACTACATTAAGTCCTCCCAAAACTGGGGGGGCATTGCCCCCCTCTGCCCCCCCATAAATCCGCCCATGCGCTCTAAATTACAAGCAAGCTGCTTTTCATAGGTTTAGAGAAACTGGTCAAAGTGCAGATAGGCTCCAATATTGTAAGGCAAGTCGTAAATTTAAGTATTTGGTACGGATTCAGAAAAGAGAGTTGGAGCAAAGACTGGCAGATAACATAAACAGGAATCTCAAGAGGTTTTTTGCATACGCTAATTCGGGGAAAGTTCGAAATAGTCATATTGGGCCACTGGTTGATGAGCACGGAATTTTAATTCAGGACGATAGTGAGATTGCTAATGTTCTTAATAACTTTTTTTCGAGTGTTTTTAACGATAACTGAATCTCAACAGTTGACACCAACAAGACACAAGCTATAGTACAGCTTGAGGACTTTGTATTTTCCAGGGATGACGTTTTACTTCATTTGAAAAAAATTAAAGAGACTAAGGCTCCGGGACCTGATAATATTTATCCAAAAAATTTAGTTGAATGTGCGGAGGAATTAGCAGATGTAATTGTAAATATTTTCAATGCTTCTTATACCTCGGGGACAGTGCCAGAGGACTGGAAGCTGGCTAACATTACACCGCTCTTCAAGAAAGGGTCTAAAGGGAGTGCGGGAAATTATAGACCTGTGAGTCTAACTTCGGTGGTTTGCCAAAGTTTTGCAACATTGATAAAAATTAAGATAGTAAATTTTCTAGAGACTAATAATCTATTGACTAGTTTTCAGTCCGGTTTCAGGAAAGGCAAATCTTGTGCAACTAATTTATTACATTTCTATGACAAAGATACCATGGCTTTGGACAATAAGAAGCCTGTAGATGTTGTTTACATTGATTTTAAAAAAGCTTTCGATAAAGTACCGCATGTTGCTCTACTTAGCAAATTAGCTGATATAGGAATAGGAGGGAAAACTTTCATTTGGGTAAAAAACTGACTGACCGGAAGGAAACAAAGGGTAGTTGTAAGGGGAAATTATTCTAATTGGAGTGAGGTTTTAAGCGGGGTTCCTCAAGGATCAGTGTTAGGGCCTGTTTTGTTCATTGTTTTTATGAACGATATTCACAAAAATATTTCTGGGAACATGAATTGTTTTGCTGATGATGTCAAAGTTATGGAGACTATAGATAATGAAGAACAAGCAAAACAGCTGCAAGATGATCTAGATTATATTACGAAGTGGGCTGATAAATGGGGTATGGCTGTTAATGTTGGGAAATGTCAAGTGCTACATTTAGAGCATGGAAATAAGTGTACAAGTTATTATTTGCAAGGTTCAGTCATTAGTCAGGCAGACCAAGTTACTGATCTGGGGGTCTTAATAAGTCAGGATTTAAAGTTTAGCCAACAGTGCAGCATTGCTAGTAACAAGGCCAATAAGATGCTTGGGTTTATCAATAGATCTATTTCAAACAAATCTAAAGAAGTTCTTCTTCCCTTATATAGAAGTTTGGTAAGACCTCATTTGGAGTATGCTGTTCAGTTTTGGTCTCCTTATCTTCAGAAAGACATTAATGTATTGGAAAGGGTTCAAAGGCGAGCTACAAGGCTAATAAATGGACTTTCTCACTTAGACTATGATTCCAGGCTTAGAAGGTTAAAAATGTACAGTCTTGAGCAAAGAAGAGACCGAGGGGACATGATTCAGTTGTTTAAATTTATTAAAATGAAAGATGTTACGGGGCTGAAGTTTAACACTGAAAACAGGACAAGGGGTCATTGTTTTAAGCTATTTAAATCTCAGGCTAACATGGATATTAGGAAAAATTATTATTATAGCAGAGTAGTGGAACCTTGGAACAGTTTACCGGAAGAGGTGGTAATGAGCAAGGGAGTAGATAGTTTTAAGAGGGCCATTGATCTTCACTGGGGATTGTAAATTGACTAGGACCAGTCTAGCTGGGCCCAGATGTTGCTGGTCGTCACTTTTGTATTTGTATTTGTATAAGTTTCCTGTGTATGGTGTCAATGATATCATTTGTAAACCCCCGATCCAATGCAACACTTTTTAAATAATTCAATTCTGAAGCAAGTAATTTGGAATTAGAACAAATCGTTAAAGCCCGGAAAACAAAAGTTCTGGATGCCGCTAATTTTTGTTGAGGGGGATGAACAGATAATTTATGTGGGGGATGAATGACCGCAAAAGGGTTTACGGAAAACAGTAGTGGTAAAAGTATATTCCTAACGAGCGATGGAAACATCCAAGAAAGAGAGATGATTGGCTGTAATTGTAGCAGGGTTTGGTTGATGGCAACCACCTCACCGTCAAAAGCAGTTGCATATTGGCCAAAGTAAGGCAAGATCTGACTCCAATCAAAAGGCCATTGGCTATTCGACTGGCCTTAGGCACAAGACAAGTACTATAGTCCTTAAATGGGAATTTAAAGGCCGGAAAACAAAAGTTCTGAATGCCGCTAATTTTTGTTGAGGGGGATGAACAGATAATTAAGTGGGGGAAGAGTGACCGCAAAGGGTTTACGGAAAACAGTAGTGATAAAAAAATTATTGCGCTAACGAGTGATGGAAACATCCAAGAAAGTGAGATGATTGGCTGTAATTGTAGCAGATTTTGGTAGATAGAAACCACCTCACCGTCAAAAGTGGTTGCATATTGGCCAATTAAGGGAAGTTCTGACTCCAATCAAAAGGTCACCTGCTACTCGACTGGCCTTAAGTCCTTAATGGGAGGTTAAAGCCCGAAAAACAAAAGTTCTGAATGCCGCTAACTTTTGTTGAGGGGGATGAAGAGATAATTAAGTCGGGGAAGAGTGACTGCAAAGGGTTTAGGAAAAACATTAGTGATAAAAGTATTGTCCTAACGAGTGATGGAAACATCCAAGAAAGAGAGATGATAGGTTGTATTTGTAGCAGGGTTTGGTAGATAGCAACCACTTCACCGTCAATAGCGTTTGCATATTGGCCAAAGTAAGGCAAGATCTGACTCTAATCAAAAGCCCACTAGCTATTCGACTGGACTTAGGCAGAAGACAATTAGAGGAGACTGTTGTACCTTGACCATGGTGTACCTTGCGCCATGCACTTTAATCAGCTAGCGCTTTTACCTAGTGAGGAATCACGGTACTATGTCAGCCATGACAGTCTCTCCACCTGCCGGAGTGAGTTGTAGGTTGAAACTCCAGGGTCAATCCATACAGGTTCGACGGATGGGTGCGCTAGACCATTTTTAATTTATTTTGAAACTCATATCCCTAATGGACCAAGAGCTGGTGGCTACACAAAGAAAAAAAAATGCTCATAAGGTACTTTAAAAATTCCTGTATGGAATGAAAGTACATACATAGCCAAGCATTTATCGCTTGGTCTGCCAGGGCGGGTAAGAGATCGGTCGGGTTGAGGGGGGATCGAAGGTCACCAATTTTTAGCAAGGTAAAATCTCAAATCTTTCAAATATCTGCACAATTCTTCAAAATTTTTGCAGGTGAACTTCTGCAGATTTTGTGAGGAAAACTCAGCACATTTGGCTGTTCCCGTTTAAAATTAGGCATTTTAGAGCAAAACAAAATGTTGTACTGGTACGATTACATTAGTAGAATTTATGTATTTTAGTTACAGTTATGTCATGAGATAACGTACGTGGGCGTGTACGTAGTACACGTATATGGCCGTGTTTCTTCCTGTTTTGAAGAACAACAAGATGTGATCTGTATAGGGAAGCCAAATGTGCTGCATTTTCCTCACAAAACCTGCAGAAGTTCACCTGCAAAAATTTTGAAGAATTGTGCAGATATTTTAAAGATTTGAGGCTTTACCTTCAGAAAAACTGCAGTTTTCCTGCTGATAATTGGTGATCTTTGATCCCCCTCAACCCGTCCGGTCCCTTACCCGCCCTGGCAGACCAAACGATAAGTCATGTAGAGAATTCCTTATCATTATCTAGCTTTCAATCATAAATTTGAGAGTGTTGAAACGTGCATATTTTTCTTAATGGAAAAGTTTGGTTTGAAATGACTTGAGCCGCACTTTTCTTCGTTTGTAGTGTCAATTTCTTGGAATCATTGAAAAATACAGGAATGCTTGAATTCTTCTTGCTGAGCCAGGAAAATTATTTTGTCCTTTTGAGTGCATTATAAAAAGTGCTTATTATGTTTTTTAAAAAATTCTGTTATTTTATTCTTTTTAGTGTAACTGTACTTCAGAAATAAAATAATGTTACAATCACGAAATTTCACCTTATTTTTCCATTTAATTGCTCCATATTAAAAGAAAGGAAAACCTGTATGCATGCTTGAAACTTTAAGCAATTTGCACTAAAAACTAATCCATGTTCCTCTCTGTTATTTATTTGTGTGCTAATTCATTTAAATATTAAAGGCTCCCCAAACTAATTTATGTTCCACAACATACAAGGTAACCCCGTGATCTATCATTGGCTCAGGTGAGAATGAAAATCCTACGAGAGCAATAACAGTGTACATTTTATGCTTGCTTCAGAGAAGTCTTGATTCAAAATTTTCATCATGATAACTATTAACAGTACTGTTGCAAGGCAATAAAATTTGCAACAATGGGTTTTATATTCAAACGTTTAATGGGGAAATTACATTAATTTACTGTTTTTCATCCTAACCGAAATAATAATTTTATTTTCGAATATTAGTTTTTCAGAGTTAACTTGTACCTTAAGATTAAGTAAATCATTTAGTGAAATCCCGAAATCTCTAAGTGTTTTTTTTTTGTGCTGAGATATAAGCAAAAGCAAGCCTCAGATTACTCCGAGACAATCAGGCCAAGTATAATAAAAGTGCTTAAAAAGGTTTGGTTTTATGTATCGAATGACATTGTTATAGCTGAGGAATGGGATTCTACATTACAGTTACAATGCAGTAATAACCTGAAAATTTCCATTTTCGGAATTACTTTAGTTTGTTCTTGTGGTGTACATTTATTCATTCTGTTACACGGAGCATTCTAATCTACAGGGTGTCAGAAAAGTCTTTGACACAGTTTAAAAATTCATAGAGAAGCAACAAAATGTTGTATAAATATGCGGTTTGTGCCATAATGCTTCACAGGCTCAAGAATGTTTTATGACATCATAAAATAAAGGAAGAAAAAAAAAAGAAACAAAAATGTAATTATAAGTAATTTACATCGACTGCTGTATCGTCAAAATAAGAAAAAAAATCTTACTGTGATGATACAGACGAGGCAGAAAAGTTTATAATTTTATATTATAATTATAATTTTTTCTTCTTTCTGTTTTTCTTTCTTTTTCTATTTTTTTCTTTTTACTTCCTTTTACGAAGTAAAGGAAGTATTGTATTCGCGAAAATTTTTTCACCCAAAAACCGGCCTTAATTTCCATTTAGCTCGCCCGCGAATGAATATTGAGTTTTTTTTTTCCAACCCAACCACACGTGGATATGTGCCTAAGAACGTATAGACGCCCAAATATCTATTTTGATTCTCCCCGAATTAATTATTACGCGTTTTCTCGTGACGTCTGTATGTACGTATGTATGCGCGTATGTGTGTATGTTGGTATATGCGTATGTATCTCGCATAACTCAAAAAACGGTATGTCCTAGAAAGTTGAAATTTGGTACGTAGACTCCTAGTGGAGTCTTAATGTGCACCTCCCCTTTTGGTTGCATTCGGATGTTCCAAAGGGGGTCTTTTACACCTTTTTTTGGGGGGAAATTCATTGTTAATTTCAATGCAAACTCAAGTGGTGTTACGATTTGGCAAACATTTGGCGATACATCACCGAGCTTTTAATCGCCAAGTTTTTTTCGTCAACTTGGCGACAAATTTGACGGTTTTTTAATTATTATTATTTTAATCTGGTTTTGTTTTGACCACTATTGGAGATATTTAAAGAGCAAACCATTAAATCACAATAAAATGTCCAATGTTGGGAAAATTAATCTATATAAGACTTTTTTTTTTGTTTGCTTCAGTTCACAACAAGTTTGGGGTAAAAATATTTAAAGTGTAAGGAAGCATGTACGAGTGTAATGTATTGGGGTAAAAGGAAGTTATGCACCTATTAGCTTGTTTTAAGATGTGATAAAAAATTTTGAATCGGTGAAAAAATGTGACGCAAACCGCATCATGTTATTACGACAATTTGTTCGTCAAGGACTTTTAAGACACCTTGTATATTCAAATCCTTCATAAATAGTTTAGGTGCAAACCATAGATATATTATTATAGTCAGGAAAATGAAAATAATTTTCGTAAAAGAAGAATAGTAGGTGGAAGTCAGTAAAAATGATACTCAAAGTTAAAACTTCGGACATGATCTTTATTTTTGTCCTCAGAATGACCCATGTGCTTTCTGAATCCATCACAATTAAATAATATTTAAGAGGAATAATACTTGATAGTTACTTGGTTTTCAAATTACCCTTTACTCTTATGCTCTTTTGGGAAAATTCAGCTTATTCTGCGAAGTTATGGGGATGACATTTGATGAGAGCTACTCTGTTTTGACATAAGATAGATTAAAAAACACTTAATTACAAATTGCCGAATGTTCCATTGTTTTTCTTCCAAATAGATAGCCAGTAGCAAAAACAGTTATTGCATTTCATACAAGACAGCTTTTTTCCTCCTATTCGAATAATAAACAGTTTATGATGGGACTTGTCTTTACCGTGGAATTGTTAAGTAACAAAACATAATTATAGTTAATTATCTCTGATATTGGTTTAAGTTGAGATTCGAACTTATGCATTCAAAGCTGTGGAATTAAAGACAGTTGCAAAACAGAGGAATCAGTTTCGGTGTGAAGTGGGAACACTTTGATTAAGGCCGTGTTGCGGATCTGTCGTCGAACAGCTGCTCTACAGGCTCCAAAAAATGAATTCTCTAAAAGTGGTAAGTATTCATATTGATTACGCCGATTTTATTTTAAAAATCTGTACGTTTTCAGAGCATCATGTAGTATATACTGAAATGGAACTAATTCAAAATATTTATCTTCTAAAAAATTGGATACTAGTTTTTGCCTCGTTTTTGAGACATTAATGGAAAAGCGAAAGGGTTGTTTTCACTGATAAAACTTAAGAAATACTTTTCGGCGAACGTTTAATGTACGCTAGTAAGCAAAAAAGAAGTCGAAAAACTATGTGCAAAGAAATAAGCAAAATAAGTTAACAAACCATAACAGTACAAATAAAAGTATTAAAAAGAGTTGAAAACTCAGCAAACGTCTTTTTGAGTCTAATAGAAACAAGCTTCTTCATCAGTGCATGAAAAAGAAAGAAGGGTTCACGAAGTCCGAACTAACGGTCAAGTGATCCAGGTTCACTTGAACAATTTTTAATGCATTGATGAAGATGCTTGTTTTTATTAGCCTCGAAAAAGATGCTTGCTGAATTTTTAACTCTTTTTAGTACTTTTATTTGCACTGTTATACACGTTGGCTTTTTTTTTACTCTGAACGATAAATGTTTATAGGTACTTTCAAAAAAATTATTACTTTTGTGGTTTTCTCATTATCTATTATTTTTATTTATCCACTAGTGGTACCCGCACGGCTTTGCCCGTAATAGAAAATTAAAAGGCCTTTTGGTTCGCCTGTATATTTACAAATAATGTATACTGAATTTTCTCGCCAATTGGCTTGTACCCATGTTACGGTTCCACGTTATGATAATTTCGTAATTTACTCGTCTATCTTATGATATTTTTTTTCTTAAAATTGGATTGGAAAAGAACCACATCGAATTTTCGAAAAATCGCTTCGAGGTGAACACTCCCATGGTATAAACTAACTTTGTGCCAAATTTCATGAAAATCGGCCGAACGATCTAGGCGCTACGCGCGTCACAGAGATCCTGACAGACAAAGATCCGGACAGACAGAGGGACATTCAGCTTTATTATTAGTAAAGATTATTATTTTTCAAGTTTAGGCTGTACGTTTTGAATTTTCCTGCTCCTTCTTATACAGTTTACTTAGAAAACTCTTAACTTTGAAAGCCACGCTTGGCCTTGATGAATTTATAGCATACCGGAAAAACTAAAATAAAAGTTGAAAATGGTTTTCAGCCGGTATTTAAACTTGTTGAAGGCACATTGAACTAAAAAAAGTAAATTATAAAACGGAATCAATTTTAACTTTAGTAATAAAATTTGAATTATAAACTTAGCAATAAGCTTTATTCTGTGAAAAATAATGATTATAGACATTTAATATTCAAAAATAGTTTCTTATTAATTAAAGTTCATTTCAAACAACGTTTCCAAAATGTCTTTAACTTTATGCGTTATTATATTTCTTGAAGGCAATTTCAGATAATTTTTTACCGGTTGTTGTTGTTGTGTTTGAAATGTTCATTAGCGTCACCAAAAAATGAATAAATAAATGAATAAAAAATAAATTCGAATGATCAATTCGAACACCCTCTTTTATTTTTCCTTTTATGTCAAAAAAATTGAAAAAAAAAAAAGAAAGTTTCATATCATTTGGACAACGGCAACACGTGCCGACTAAGAGCATAAACCAGCACTTAAGTACTAGGCCGAATCGATTTTTCGAAATTTCATATTAATAAAACGTTGTCCCTATAGCATCATATATGCAACAAAAAGGTTTCCAAATTTAATATAGTTATCCCGCTCTATGCCTAAAAAATTTAAAATTTTCTTCAAACAAAGTGTTTTTTAATATATAAGGGAAAGGGAGCACATGTGAAAAATTTTTTTCGTTTCTTCATTTTTCAAAAAATGTTATCAATTTCTCAGAACTAAGATGTTTTCATGATTGAATAATCTTTTCTTTGTCCCTTGGATTTTTTTCATATTTTTGAAAAAAAAAACATTTCTTTACTTTATGACATTAAAAAAAATTGTTCACATGTTCCCCTATGGGGGTAGGGGACATGTGAACAAGTCTGGGGTGAAGACGAACACGATTCAAAAATGCGGGACAAAAATCATATTTCAAATAAAAAAAAAAACTCTTTAATGTAAAACATGTGTATGCATATACCAATTACATTGAAGGGTTTATAACCTGTATTGTGTCAGATTATATTGCGCAGAACGTGTGTCATTACGAAAATATTTTTTTTTTTCGAACTATATAACTCTGGTCATCGTAAAATTTTAAAGTTCCGTAGCATGTTTAATAAGACTACATAATAAAAAAAAATTTATTGTCCGAAGATTTTTTTTTTTTTTTTTGCATGTAAGCTACATACAAAAAATGAGAATAAATTCTAAAATTATTTTAAACTTCGATTTTTAATTAAATGAAAATATTTTGTCTTTTCATTTTATGTTAGTATTATATAACACTAAACTCTTGATCAACTATTAAGTTACAAATAAAGTAAAAAAAAAATATAGTAAACATAAATAACTAAATATTTAATAACAATATTAAGAATTAACAGTTAATGTACAAACTGATTGTAGAAAAATAATAGTTTTAAATACTAACACATTTTTAAAGAATTATATTGCCCAACACTAATTAGTATTAATGTTACAAAGAGGATATGGGAACTGTTCACATGTGCCCCTAGATGTTGTGTGTGTGTGTTCACAAGTGCCCTATAATCTACTTTAGAACTAACTTGTAAAAATGAAGAATTCCTAATTTCATTTAAAAAAAACATTGTCACAAATTTACTTGAATTTTTATGTAATGGTTTTCAATAATTAAGTTTAGCTTATTGATTAGCTTAAAATACGTTTTCACGTGAAAAAGACGGACAAAATTATGTCAGCATCTACTAAAACAAAGAAGTTGTCACCACAAGGGCATAAACTGGCTCCTTGCTCTTAAAGTTTGGCCAAGAAGTAGGAATGGCCAGTATTTGAGAAATTTTCAAGATTTTTTGTTTGAGAGGTTAACCTAGTAAAACATACGTGCCCCCCTTTCCCCTACTTAAAAAAGAAAGAAAAATATCAGATAAATTTTAAGAAATTATCAAGCTGAAAAATATAAACAATAAAGTTGTTAGATAGCGTTAAATAAAAGTTTTTGCTCTCATGTTATATTTAAGTCTCCCACGTAATATTCAAAAACATGGCTTTTTTTTCAATTGTAAGTTAAATTTTTCATTTTAAATAAATATTTTGTTAATTATTCGTTTTCAAATGTTGATTTGAAAATTTGTTTGCTAATAGGTTTTCTAGGTTGATATTTTATTTAAACTTAATGTAATTTTCAAAAAATGAAAAGAAAAAATCAAGTTTTTTGAGAAAATTATTAAAGTTTTAGATCTACTGGATACCTAAACATCTTTTTAATGTAGATAAATGTTTTTTGTGGTACATATCGGGTACAGTTTATAATACGAATGTAAATTGAGTTTCTTTTTCGCATAGCTTCTTGCAGTTTTCCTTTTATATTAAAACAAATCTATTAAAAAAAAACCCCTCTAATTTGGACAATGACCCCACCCCCCTTTTTTTGGAAATTCGAAATTTCAAGTTTATAAAAATTAGCTCCTATATCCCACATGAGTCACAAAAAGATTTATCAAGATGTTGATGATTGCAGTCAGTGACGGAGCACCCCAATGTTACGGGCCCTTGATCAGGGCCAACGAGAGGTCGTGTCAGCCTAGTCGAAAACTAGAGACCCGGCTTTTTGAAGGACTCGACTCGTAATTGGATTAATCTATATTTTAAAGTTTTTTATAGTTGAAGGGGTCCCCAGTGACAAAATTGACAAAGGACTCGCTTTGGCTCTTGGCGGCCCTGCCCATAATGAGCATGAGTAACGTCTGAGAATTGTTCCCCAACAGTCCATCGACGGTCAATTGAAAGGAGACCGCTCAGGCAATCGATCTGATCTTGAGGAATGAAGGCCGACCTGTGCGTTGCAATGTCGCAGCCACATTCCAGCTTGAACGAAATGTGCAAATCAGTAGTGCAACTATTGTATGCAGTGATGCAGTTTTGACACAGGCAAAACGCCCCGATGGGAGGTCAAGGGAGGTCACTGTGGTCTCATATAATTGTTCTTATTTGCCAAGCTTTGTCTGACAATTCGGCAAAATTGTCGTCATCCGGCAAAGTTTGGAATTCTATTCGGCAAAATTTTCATCATTCGGCGAAATTTGGAGTTCTATAAAGAGTTTCCACCGTCCCAAAAAATTAAGTTCGGCACACCCTTGGCCACAGGCTTCCAGTAATTCTTTAGACCTTGATACCATTGCTTTTTGTCAAGGGTGACCTCGATTTCAAGCCACGACCGCTGATCATCTTCTGAAAACATGCTTCAGAAGAGCGATGAAAACGAAACTCTTCACTTTAACGTAACACAACCAATCCCACTTTTCTAACTATATTGACCGTTTTTTGTATTAACACGTCCAAAACAGTCCCACCTCACCACTCTCATATCCTATTTGCGCATGCCCGCTTTTGTGCAAGTGTTTAGTTCAAGTTGCCACAATTTAATTTACAACCCTCGTAAAAGCATAAAAAACGTACAAAAAGTTATATTTTCCCATTACTGTGGTTACAGTGATTAATTTTTGTGAAGTTTCATTCTGTCTTTTTGCCCCCTGCTAGAGTTATGAAACATTGGAATTAATGAACGTGAATTCTCGTTAACATTATTTTAGCTGTATGCAGTGCGTAAGAAAGTGTTTAAATATTAAGCGTAGGTATAAAATAATTCTTTTCATGGAAATTTTATTTATAAGTCATGAATTAAATTAGTATTTTTAAAATATAACTATAACCTAATTATAATATAAACTAACTATATAATAATATAATAATGTAAATCTAAATATAACCAAATATCAAAGAAGCGTCACTAATTTGGTCCTGATGTTCATTAACTTGAATTTTTACTTTCCAGGGTGTTTCATTTCTCTTCCTACTTTGCTGCACACTCGCTGTGGGTCAAGGCCGCAGATCTGGAGCAGATACCACCAGCTTCCAAAAACAAAGAAGTGTAAAAGATGAAAAGGTTATTACTTCAGATGAAGTAGAGAATATAGATGATATCTATTGCACACCAGAAAATTGCACCAGACTTGTCGTTTTACGCTTCCATGGGGGCCCCAATGAAAAACAGAAAACAGATGTTATGAGTCAAAAAAGCAGTAGTGAAGAAAAAGTCAACACCCCGAAAGAAGAAAACAATAATGAAAATAGCGATTGCAAGTCAGGATATTGCACCGAAATAGCAGATGTTACTACTCAAAAAAGCAGCAATGAAGAACAGACCAGTAGCCCCAAAAAAGAAACCACCACAGAAGGCAAAGATTGCACATCAGGAAATTGCAACGAAGGAGCAGGTGTTACGAGTCCAAAAAGTCGTAATGAAGAAGAGCTCAAAAGGCCCGAAGAAGAAGACAGTACAGAAGATAGCGATTGCAAATCAGGAAATTGCTCCGAAAGAGAAGAAGAAGAGATTATTACCTCAGAAGAAGTAGAAAATATTGATGATATCTTTTGTACACCAGAAAATTGCACCAAACAAGTTATATATCGCTTCCATGAACACCTCGAGGAAGAAAATGAAAGAAAAGTCGTTCCGAGTACTGAAAGAGGTAGAGAAGAACAAACCACCACCCCCGAAGAGGAGCAGAATACAGTAGATAGCGATTGCCAATCAGGAAATTGCGCTGAAACAGAAGAAGTTACTAGTCAAAAAGGCGATGAAGGAAAGACCAGCAACCCAAAAGAAGAAAAAAGTATAGCAGGTTCAAATGCAGAAACAGAATACGTTGGTTTCTTTGAACGGAATTTTAACTATCATAGTCAAATAGCCGATCCCTTCAAACTTGCAATTGTTTTGGTACCATATCCATTAGCGATGAATCGCAGTTTTGAACATAGGGTTCACAAAAATTTCGAGTTTGCGGATGATTTGGAGAATGAACCAAGGACTCGAGGCCGAGACAATTCCGACTGTCATTATGTAGGACATTTACGAGCATGGCGTTGTATAGAGACAGGACAGATGGAGCCAAGAATGATTTATGAAATGTTTGAGCCCAGAGAAGACCAGGATTTGGAGAACCAGCTCCGCCATGAGCTCCAGTATGTTCCTGACCATCATGACCGCTACCATCGCCATGACAACCCGGAATCAATGTTGTGGTGCCAAAACGAACACAGCCAGCACCATGTAGAACACGGACAAGTTCGGTACTTCAGTGAAGCAAGACCGTGGGAATCGAGCTACAGAGTGTTGCTAGGTCTCAGACATCGGAAACCAAGTGACATTGGAACTACAGCATGGATTAGAGCCATGAAACACATCAAGAGCAGCCCTCGATTATAACTTATGTTGGAGAAGAGAGTTGTGAATTATTTTTCTTTATAATATTGGCTATGCCTTTACGAGTTGCTGGTTATATTTAATATTTCAAACTATAAATTTTATAAAAGGTGTTCATCTAGTGAAGGAAACAACCTCAGTGGAACCCATATCCTCGTGTGGTACTCACACATACTATCCTTGTTAAAAAGAAAATTATATTGTTACACATAAAGTTTTTATTACAGTGTCTAATAAATAGAAATTGCTAAATATACGCATCCAGAATAAGCAATTACATATATGCAAAAATTTTCGATTTCTCTTAATGACTTCTACTGGCTGTACGGATTTCTTTGGAGAAATTTAAAAAAAGTTCTAAAGTGTGTCCTTCTATGGTGCAGTCAAGGTTTAAATTGCTATTGTGGAACATGCTGATTTCTAAGACATGACATGCTCACTAAATTCATTCAATCCGCACAGTTAACCTCTTACGTGGAACATGTCGATTTGTGGAAAAGGCATAGATCGTATCGAACAATTAATCTGTTACTTATCCATAACAAGGTACTTTTTCCGTTGAGCCCCATTTTAATAAATTGTTCGCAAACACTTGGAATCTATTGCATCTCTTTGACAAACAACATTTCTGTGTTTAACGAATCCCCTTAAAATCTCCGTGGCTCTGAAGTACAAGCTTCGGCCAACAGTTCAATTCCGACCCGATTTCTGAGTGTTGCAATTTGTGCCGAATTAAGTAAATTGCACTTACTTACTAAGTAAGTTGTCGTAGCAAATACCCAGAAATTTGGGTGTTAGTTATTTCTTCTGCTTGTGCCGTAAATCTTTCTTATGTTCATGGCTTCTCCTTAAATCAACTATCGGCACATTTTGGAATGTTTTTTTTCCCACCGCCAAATAAATTCTCTCAGCCTCACACTGTAAAAACGATTCAGAAACGTTCCTGGAAGATAGTAGGCAGCTGATGTGCCCAATTTCAGTCAGTAACATGTCTTACAAAAACCAGGAACGTTTTCTGATAAAAGTCAGTAACCTTTCTGAAATATTAAGAAATCTCCCCTATTAAAACCAATCGTGAACCTTCCAGAAAAATTAAATAGGTTTAACTTAATTGATTAGAACCTTCCTGATTTACCAAGAAGGTCCAGAAATATTCGAGCAACCCCGGCCAAGCTACGCGAAAATTGCAAGCAAGAACCAAGCATATCCCCTGCCTGCTATTCCTGCTTCGCAAAGCTGTAGCTATCCAGTGACTTATTTGCTCCCATTGGAAGCTTAGTCGATCCGGACGGGCCATATGCAATCTAAAGCCGATATACTTAATAAACACGCTCCGTCAATATTTAAACTGGTAGCAAAAAATATTTTTCACACCAGTGCAAGGTCTGCATTCGTGCATCTTTCAAGAATTCAGGAAACTTTTTTGCGAAGATACTTGATTTTTTGTGGAAATAGGTAAAAACCACTGAAATCACGAAACATTCCACGGAAATAACCAGTAACGTTTCGGAATTTTTTTACAGTGCACAACTGTTCAAGTGAGATATCAAGCCATTCTGCACAGTAATTTTTAAGGTGAACCGTTTAGAAAATCGTGTTATTTTAAGTATAATCACCCTGTACATTAGGGTTGTAAAAAAAAGTCCTTTCTTCGAGAAGCTATGGAACAGAAAGGTTGCAATTGGTAAACACTTTATTTTTTAAAAATTGTATAATATCTTCCGAATCCGCAACAAGCCTGCCAATTCGAAAATGAGAATTTCTCCGTTTTTTTTTTTTTTTTTTACTTCAGCCTCAACGTTTTTCAAAATGCTACAGAACCAAAAATTTTCAACGGCTACTGCTGTATACGAAAAATAATTAATTTTGAAACTAAACAGTTACTTACGAGCTGGTCATTAATGCCTATTTTACAATGATATTGTATGCATCTGAGTTTTTGACTCAAAGCAGGAGATTATTTTTCTTTCTTTTGCAGTTAGTTATGAGTACAGTAAACACGGGCTACTTCGGTCCTAGGGCCCTTCTTTGGCCCAGATTGAGAAAAAGATACAACGTTCTCTGTCAACCTTCAGGAAGCAATTTTTTAACGTATTTAGAAAGAATCAGCTAGAGAGTATCCCCAAGCATCCAGTTATGTATACCAAGCAGTTCAATAGCTCTGCCCAAGAAGTAGCACCAGTGGTTCTGCTTTCCTTGTGCTAACACTTATATTTTCATAACCTCTCAAAGTTCTACATGTAGAACGCGTTCTACATCTGCTAAGAGTATGTTAAGTACCTGTTTATGAACACAAATTCATACTTTACGTACTAGCAGTGTTTCTTTCAGGCATCTCTCCGGGGGGGGGCGGAGGAGGTAAACTGCTCCCCCATAGGGAGAAAAAATTTGGATTACATTCATTTTACTTTGTGAAGATGAAAAAAAAAAGGAAATTATACAAAATTCGGAATTTTATCATCGGAGGTGGGTGGGAGGGGGGGGGGGGGGGGTTAGCGACTTTTGTTGCCTCCATTTTGTCACTGTCGATGAAAAGTCCCTCGCTGGCAAGAAACTGTAAATAGAACATTTTGATTAAGGAATAAAAATATATGTTTCCCCCTTTTTATTAACCTCTTTCTTTTGTTGTCTTGCTGTTGTGGTGATAGGAATGGGGTGGTTGGAACTATGTTATCTATAGTGGGTGGCCAAATTATTAGGGACACTAATCAAACTCTCGTATTTTTAAGTTTACACTCATTTTTTTGATCTGTTACATTTTTATGGGAACGATATAATGAACTAGGAGTGTTTTTTAAAACTCATATCGTTCCGCCTGTGGACGCATACAGGATTTACTTGAGGAGGAGCGGGCAAGCAAAACGTGAAGGTTACTTCACAAATTGAAGTTATAAAATTATTCAGAGTTGGTAATTTTGAATTTATTTCTTGAAGGGGAGGAGTGTCCTACTCCTTAAATACTCCCTTGACCCCTTCAAACTCTTAAAAGTGCCCCTCACAATTAAATGAGCCCTTGCTCCCCCCAAACTTTCAAAGCCCCCCCCCCCCCACCGAAGTAAAAAGTCTGAAAGAAGCACTGTGTAATAGTATAGTTGTACGTCTCATTTCTGTTAAGGTTTTTATTTAAAAATTTCAAGATAACAATTTATCTCCTAACCTAAATATTACGACCTGCTTCGGCTTAGCGTAAAAACTTGAAAAGATCCGTCAAAGAGATTTGGAAAAGAAAAGAAAAGCTGAAAGTAAAACTCTAAACAAGAAAAACATAAGAAAAAAACCTGGAATTCGCAGCAAAGGATAAAGAGAACGATCACATACTCAATTCATCAGGGCTCAGTTACATGGCTTTATTAGGGCAGATGAAGAGAAACTGAAAGTTGAAGAAGCTTTAGAAAAAGTTGACCCAATTGCATCTGCTTCTTACAAATTTTGTTAAATTTCTTGAAAAATTGACGGAATTTTGTTGTTGTAGAATGGAATCGACTCAATTTTTCAGAAACAGCTGTTGATATGAGCGAAGAAGGAGCTAATGTTCAGAGCATAGAATGCACCAGCAGGTTTTGGAAGTGGCCGACAATTTAGGATCCTTTGTTTTACGAATGTGTTCTGTTACTAAAATTATTCATTCTCCAAAACTGTTGAACAGATAACTATTCTCTGCAGGCAATTTCCTGCACAATAACTGGGTATGCATATAAATTCAAAAAAAAAAAAAAAAAAAGAAAAAGAAAAAGAAAAGAAAAGAAAAGAAACCTTCAAACAAGTGTTTGTGACTCAAACTTCTTTTAAAATATATTTTTCTTTCAAATAAATAGTTTCTAGCATGAACACACGTCTTCCTTTGGCTCCAGTTAGTTCTGCAATAGTTTTAAATAGGGAAAACCACTTTGGGCTAAAATAAACCCATACGCAAGGGAAACATTGACCCAAATAAAAAACAATTATAAGGGGTAATAATACTTGGAAACAAAAAGGTCACTTTTCAAAAAATAAATTAAAAGAACTCTAGACGTGTATAAAAGTTTCCACACTTTTGAAATATGAATAGTTACAAAATATTAAGAAAAATTCCCAAAATGTGGGCCAAAGTAGCCCGTGTTTACAGTACTGGAAGCACAGAAGAAAAAAGCTAATACTGCTAGCTTTCATTACGAAAAAATTGAAAATGGACTCATACACTCCCGAAAAACAGGCTATGAGATAGGTGATAAAACTTTGAAAATGCAAGGGTAAAAAAACTGTTACTTTACCCTTTCAAATAAAATTAAAACTGCCTTGTTTCTTTAAGACGTAGATAAGATATAAGTATATGGAAAAAGAAAAAAAAAAACATTCGTATTTGTGAAATACTATGTTTTATAAATACAGTTATTAAAAATCGAAAGCTAGCGGTTAAATGGTATTTTACTAAATATATTTACGTATTAACTGAGTTTGGCGTTATTATTCCATTAAGGGAGAGTTTGATAGTTGGGAAAGTGGCATATATGTAAAGAAAGAGTAGGGAAATATCTATTTGCTTAGTGTTTTCACAAAGCAGGAAACTGTCCCCGAATGAAATCACGCTTTAAGGTGGGGTTCATGAAATTGTAAGAGTTTGTGACTAGGGGGAGGAAAGAAGTGACAAGAGGGAAATACAATGGGCAGATTGTGAGAGCACACATGTTTTTAATAAGAAAATATTTATGAAAAATAGCGTGACATGTGACAAAGGGAGGAGGGGGTATGCTGAAGTTGGAAATTTTGTGATATGGGGGGGGGGGGGGGTCAAAAATGCTGCAAAAAAGTGTGACATCACTTATGCACAGTTAAACATAGATGAAACACAAAGACATACTTTTTGTAAAATTGTACAATTACTGTGTGTGTGTGACGTCTATTGTTTTCAAATGGACAACTTTTTATGCAGCTAGTGCGGTTCGTTCATTTGACTGTTTGAAACTTTATGTTTCTAATGACATAGCTCAAGGCAAGTTACTCAATAATCGTAGACTTTTGCAAGTAGTATTGTGCATACAAAAGTTTTACGTATAAACTGAGTTTTGATGCATCTCTATATACGGAAAGATTTCGATAAATGGGAAATTGGCTATCTTCATCCATTGGCATCAAATATTTGGCACCAATGCCAGCGCGAGAATTGTTCTTTCCTTTGCATACGTAGACATAGAGAAAGGAAAGTTATGAGTATATTTGCATAGGGTTATTAGAATGCAAAATGTTATCCAAAATAAAATTATTCGTGCCTAAAATTTGACAACCACGCCAATTTCTCAACTTTCAAAATGTTCCGTTTCATTCATTTAATTTGAGATTAACATACAAAAAGTCAAAATTGGAATAAATTATGGCTTTTACTGTTTGGTATTGTAAGTACATTTAAAAATTGTATTTTCCCAGATGGGCACTGGGCAGTAAACGAATGTATAGGAGTAGAAATAATAATGTTGAAAACAGGAATGTTCCCCAGGTTTTCTCAAGGTTTCATTTATAAAAATGCTCGAATTTCGACCGCTGGGTTTACTAGTGTAAATAAGGTAATGGTAAAGTAGTAGTAAGGTAATAGTAAAGTAGATAATAATTAAGTAGTGTAAGTACTAGAAGTTTTAGAAAAAGGTCAAAAAATATTTTACACTTATTTTTATGCAAATACGGAGCAAAAAAAAAAACTACTATATATAAGGAAGAAAAATTTTCCAGTAAAAAAATATAACCGTTTGAAAGTACTGATTATTGGTACATATTACCTACCAAATTTCATAAAAAACGATGCGGCATGAAAAATTCTGAAAATTTGTTGATTTCATATGAAATGACCCATACACAAGTAGTTTGACTCACATTTTAGCTATAACAAACATGATTTATGATATTACAAGCAACGATAAAATTAAAATTTTTAAAAAATCCCGACTGAGTAGCAACGGAAGAATCAAGAGGGAAAATTGAAAATCCTTTTAAATCTTATACATCAATGTCAGGTATTTTATTTGCTATTAAATAGAAACTGGCAACAGATAAAAAATTTAAATAATTGCGTTTTATTTCCTTGTCATCCAACGAAGAATTCGGTTATCAATGGCGTAAATAAAGGCTTATACTTACTAAAATCTGCTTTAAAAAAACGCTAAAATTCTAATTCCATGAAATATGAAAGTTCCAAACACATTCTATCAGACGCGGAAAACAATTCGCTTTATTTTGGTATTGAATTTAAAATTTTTTAACTATGTTTTCACTGCAAAAATCACGAAAAATCTTTTAGAGGTTTTTAATTAATATCTTCGTTAATTAATGTCATCCAAAGATGCAACCTAGCTAAGAACACTCTCGATCAACTCTCCTTTCCAACAAACTTTTTTTTCTTTTTTTCAAAATCGGTCCATCCGTTTAGGCGCTAGAGTGCCACAGACAGACACACAGATACACAGACACGTCAAACTCATAACCCCCTTCCTTTGTGTGTCGGAGGTTAAAAAGAAATCAAGCTATAACTTTCAAAGTTTACGAAAATTATCTGAAGGCAACAGCGGTTCATGAAATCTTCAAAAAGTTTCTGAGAGTGTATTTCGGAACCCGATTTCTGTAATTTCCAAAAACGTTTCGGTGTACTTCGGAATACTCTTTCTACAATTTTCGGAAACGTTTTCGAAAGGGTTAGAAACCTTTTTTTGTAATTTTAAAAAACGTTTCCGGTAATGTTTTTGGAAATCGTTTTTTGCATTATTTAGTAAACCTTTTTGGAGTGTTTTGATCTTGATAGTTTTATAGACACATAGAGAAATTTTAAATTTTTTTCCAGTTTTTTTTCTCCTGTATAATAAAATAGAAGTAGAAATTTCCACTAAATGGTCAACTACTGGCGAATCACCCTACATTATATATATAAAAAAATCTTTTGTTTATCCCCAGTTGCCAAAAAATATCTTAAAAATAAATAAATGTACTTTCAGAAATAAATAAAGAACAATTTAAAAAAAATCGTCTGCTCGTATCTGTATATAGAACCATGAAAGACTCCGAATTTCTCCACCAAAAACTGAATGCATAAATTTAAACTTTAGAGTGAAAATAAAAAACAAATCTTATCAGCAATAATTATTTCACTGTAAAAACCATGGCTACGGAGTCGGAGTTGGAATCATTCTCATTTTGGGGTGCAAGAGTCCGGAGTCGAAGGTTTTAATGCAAAGACCGGAAAATTTTGAGTCTTTGAATCGGTGATTTTCCTTCAAAGTCCGCTGTTCTGCCAATGTTGAACAACAGATTCTTTCCTGTTTGTTTCAGAAAATCTCCAAAATTGCTTATCTGACTTCCTTTTTCTAGGCATGTTGAAATTTTGAAATGTGGAAAACTATTATTTCATTTGGTAAATTGCAAATGAAAGAATAAAAATATGTATAATATAAATATAATAAGTACGAAATAGAAATTCTTATGTGATATTGAACAGCAATGAAAGTCATTATCCCATTCAAGAACCCTTATTTTGTTGATGCAGAGCTTTCAAACTTGTTTTAAATTATTATTTGTATCAATAGGTTAGTTGTAGTTAAATGTAATTCAATTGACAACTTTCCCACTTTTAATATAAAAGTGCCATGGGAGCAGTGAGCAAGCGAATTAATGATGTCTTAATTTTCCTGTCTCACTGTTCCTCATTGCTGTATAAACTCAATGGTTGTCATTCTCAGACAAAGAAAATTAACATCATTCTACTGCTGAAATTAACGTTAGTTAATAATCTAATGTGAACTCAGTATCACCAGTCTAAAGTTTATCTAAGAGTTTAGAAACAGTGTAACACGCAGAGAGAGTTACTTTTACTTCGATGGGTTCAAACTATGACGACATAGCTATTTTCCTTATATGACATTTGAAAGCAAACCTTTTTCTGAAATGTTGTTCACAGCATGTCAACCTGACTTTTTAGAACTTTTTCTGGGCTGGAAATATCCAAACAGAAAATATATTGCTATTGCCCAGGGACGGCAAATAGGGGGATCAAGAGGGGGCGGTCACACCCCAAAATTTTCTGAGCAGAATGATAGAAAATGAGTGAATTCAATTTATGTAAGACGGAAATCAATGTTCATTAAAGGAAATCTCGCTGGTTCTCAGCAACTATTTGATGAAACTCGACACATTCCCAGACTAGAAAAAGTGTTTTTCATTATTTGGATGATGACTTAGAATTTCATGAAGTATTTTCCGGCCTTTTCAGAACATAGAAAACTGATAGAGAACCATAGGTAATTTTAACTAAAGAAGACATTTTTTCATATAGGCTAAATATTTCATACTTGTGCACTCAGTGTAACGATGGTATGTTCAATATGAAAGGCTCGTGCAAAGTGATGTGGTTGCATGGTTTTCACAAGAAAATTCCTTGATATTTTACATTCACTTTTAGGTTCATTTTTCGTGCATATTTACTTGGTGAGTGTTCATCGCTTTCTTCTGCTAAAAACACGTTTCAGCTGTTCAATGCATTATATACATTCATAGAAACTTCTTAAAAATGCATGTGATTGTTGAATTAAAAAAAACATATCAACAAATACCTTTTATGGGGATCTATAATTATGCAATCTCGGAGTGACACAAGATGGTCTTCAAGAGTTAAAACCATAAAAACATTTCTCTATAATTTCAAAGCAGTGATTTGACGACTAGAAGAATTATTGCGAAAGTATTCTTTCAATATGGTGAGGAAAGCTCATGCCCTTTAGCATGTATGACTTCGTTTGAATTTTTATTCAATTTGTTTATATTGAGGAAAGTTTTTGAAAAATGCTTTATTCTATCAAAACATCTTCAATCTGCTACCCTTAATTTTCATACTATTCAAGCCACAGTTCAATCTAGAATCTACAATTGATCTGTGCACCATACTACCATAATTCAATCTACAATTGAAACTGAAAATAGATTTTACACAGATGTATAATTCAATTAAACGTGAAACTTTTCAAAAAAATTCTTCCTCCGAGCCAATTTTAAAAAGGCGGAAAAGAAAAATAAATAAAACGAGCTGATGTGTGCATCACATGACTTTCTTTTACTCCAATTTAATGTCATTTTCTCATTATTGGCAGTTTTAATGTGATTAAATAGTTTACTCTCTAAATATCACCAACAATGGTCAAATCAAAAACCAAATTTTAAAAAAAAATTTAATTTTTTAAAAAAATATTGCCAAATTTGTCGCCAAGTTGGCGATATATCGCCAAGTGTCCGCCAAATTATAATACCTCTTGAGTTTACATCGAAACTAACAATGATTTCCCCCCAAAAAGGGGCAAAAGACCCTCTTTTGAACATCCGAATGCAACCAAAAAGGGAGGTGCACAACTAGATCCAACTAGGAGTCTACGTACCAAATTTCAACTTTCTAGGACATTCCGTTCTTGAGTTATCCGACATACATACGCACGTACGCACATACATACAGACGTCACGAGAAAACTCGTTGCTTTTTTATCTGGAATCATCAAAATGGATATATCGCGTGTCTTTACGTTCTTAGTCACTTATCCACGTGTGGTCGAGTCGAAAAAAAAAAAAAAACTCAACATTCATTCGGGGGTGAGCAAAATGGAAATTAAGGTCGATTTTTGAGTGAAAATTTTTTCGCGAATACAATACTCCTTTTTTTGTAAAAGGAAGAAGAAGGTGACAAAAATCTACCTGATGGTGTGAAGTCAAACACTGATTTTTTTTTTTTAAATATTTTGTATGAAGTAATAGATTCAGTTTCGAATGAAATTAACACAAGATTTGATGATAATTATTTTTTTGTATGGTTGGCTCTATATTATTTGGATAGGATTTTGAAAACAAAAATTAAAGTGTTTCAATTATGAGTAGAATTTTTAGCATGAGGCAAGAAAAATTACAACCAATATGCCGACAGTCCGGTTATCACATCCAGAGACTGCAGTTTCGTCCTTGCTATGGACTCATCATTCTGGAATAGTGAATAACAGAGCTTTAAGCAGATGACATCTCATTGAAGCTGAGCGCGCCAACGAGACTAGATTATTCAATAATGAAAAATGAAGCCCCTCATAATTTTTGAAGTTGGTGATTTTGAAGAGCAAGATATAAAAAGTGTTTTCATACATAACTTTGTTACTTCAAATATTTTTTAACTATTACAATCAGCTCAACTAGTATAGAAAGATTTTTTTATGTCTCAGGAGGTTAGAGAATTATTTTCGAAGCACAATGGGCAAAAAAATCAAACGAAGTCATACATTCTAAAAATCATGAGCTTTTTCACCATCCTTTCTATTTAGCTGTGCTGGTAAAACAGAACGACACTGGACACTGATAGATTAGTAATACGATTCCCTGCTCTTCTGAATTCCAAAAATCATGCATTAAAAGTTTTCCAAAAGGTATAAAAACTTTATCGAGATGTTTTGTGTGATAACTTATTAGAAAGTGAATCAACATTTTAATTGTTTCTAATACTAATTTTTATTCATATTAAACCGAATTTATGACCATTTCCTAGTAGCTTATGTGTGTTTGGTACCGCACTGTGGTAATACATATTTAAGAAACTTAACCCCCCAAATGAAAACCTGAAATGCCGCCCCTGCTATTGCTCCACTATTCTCCCTGTCTCACTGTACTCACTTCTTCCCTACTATTCACTCTCTTATTTCGCAAAAATATATAAATAAATAAATAAAATTTAGATTTAATCCGTACAGTGCTGATGCTTTGAGTGCATGGCAGAAAATCTTCTGATTAAGAGGATTGGCATTTTCGGGACTTTAGTGAGTTTGAAAATTTGTGTATAACTTATCAAAAATCTGTACTTATGCTCCTTATGTAAATCCACTGTTGACATCAGACATTAAATTTGGCTCGGTTGTAATTTAATACTCAGAACTTCACATTCGGAGGGGGTGGGAGTTTTAAACATAAAAATGTTTTAAAGTGGTCCAATTTTAAATTTAAATTAATGATATTTCTATAATTTATACAAAAATAAAATGAGTGTCTTCCGAATTAGGGATCATTAAAACACTGACAGACTCTGCACCAAAGAAAAGTTATTTAAAGTCTGTATGACAGTTTAGAAGACTTTGAAAAGATTGAACAACCAAAACAAAAACAAAACTGAGTTTGGTTTTTACCATTCTAGCACTTCGTATGAAAAAAACAGACTACATTCGTTGAGGCTAAAACATGCTAGTTGGTTTTGTAATATTGACACCTTACCTGAAAAATACTACTAATGACTTTGTGCTTCATACTGATTGTATCTATTTTTACAAAACCTCTTTCAACGTCTCATGAAAGCTTAACTGAAAACGTTCACAAAATTTAGTATTGTTTTAGAAAGCGCTTCAGTTTCAGATTTCTAGGAAAAATGTGTTTTATCATAATAGAAAAAACTGGAACTCATTTACAACTGAAGAATAAGTGTCATGCTTCAGTACATGAAATTTTACTTGAAACTTTCGGAAAATCATTTAACGTTTTTCTTTGCATTTCCTTCATTTTGAAGTTATGAAGGAAAATTTAAAATTAGGAACGACTCAAAACGGAAGAAGGAAAATTTTTGCAAGATGCTGATAATACTATAAAAGAACAACGCTTTTGCAGTTAGATTCATTAGTCTTCTTCAACGGTAGTTGCAACTGCATCTTGATAAGATAATATGTATTCCACAACGAAAATGGTAACTATGAGTTCAATATCTTTTGTATCTATTCGTACTGTACTATATTCAAACTCAAATAAAGTTAAAAAGCAGTTGTAAAGAACAAATGAATGCATAAAAAATGTATAAATTTTAATTTTTATTGGTATTAATAATAATCCTGAACTAAGTCGTATTATATTTAAATAATCGCGCTCTAGTATTCTTAATGGAAATGCTTTGAAGGCTAAATCTTTCCAGTTGATTTATTTTTAAAGCTGAACTTGAATAGAAGCAAACAGGAAACAGAATAACATTTCTGCTGAAACAAAATGTCGTACTTTGTGTCAAAACCCCTCGCTGACGGAATGGTTATGGATGTATTTTAAGTTAAAACTTGTGTCTTCTACGATAACATTAATGCTGCTAAAATATATGTAAACAATTTGTATTGCAATAAGAGGAGAAGGAGCTCGTATTTGTTTTTTTAAATTCTTCGTTTCTGAAATTTTTTATTAATTTCTCAAAGCAAGAATGTCTACATATTAAAAGTCTTTCTTTAAGTAACGAATAAATACCTTTGTGCTTGAAAATTAAATGAATAAATTACCAACGTTTTAATGCACTATAATTGTAAACTTCTCTTAGTAATTTGCATTTTTTTGCATTATAACGTTGATAATTCATTCATTTAACTGTCTTTCTTTGTTTTAAGAAATTATTTGACATTTTCCATAAAATGATATTTTATTTTATGGTATTTTTAAAAACGTCTTTAAGTGTTCACAAGTGGTGCCTAGCGTGAAGCACATAAGCGCGGTACATGTGAACAAATAATGCTAATTAAAAAACAAAAATAAAATAAGGCGATCATCATGTTGGAAAGTAAAAACTCTTAAATATAAAATATATACACACACATAACAATTACTTTGAAGCGTTTGCAGGATATAATGTATGAATTTAAACTGTGTTATACCGGGGCCGCCGCGAAATAAAATAATCAATAAAAAAAACTTCTTTCACAAATAACCGTTCTGTCAGCTAAATTCAACAGTTAGTTGCAAATTCTGATATGCACAGCTTATTGAAAAATAATTTGACACAAAATTTAAAAAGTACTTTAAATACTATTTTACTTGATATGCAATAGAAAAGAAGGACTCCACAGTATAAGGTTTTTTTTTACTACATGAAGATTATCCTAATTCCTCACTGCATTTAAGTTTTGTATCGAACATGATAATGTATTTTAAAAATAGTTTTAAGCTTCAGGGTTTAATTATATTTAAACATTTTACGTCTTTTTTTCTGTAACTATTCTAGAACGTAAAGTTATTGACGAACTATTTAGTTTTAAAAATCTTTAAAAAACTATTTAAAAATTTATAGATTAATTTAAAAATATAATAATTTCAAATGTTTCATATTTTTAAACCTTATTTTTTGATTATTTTAATCGAACCTTTCACGTCAATTATTGGCTTGTTTTTTTTTTTCATGACGTGTATTATTTCACATTTTAATGGGTTTATTTAAAATTGTTAATGAAACGATTTTCATTTTACACTCGAGCCTCCTTATTGGAATATCGGCTAAAAGAATATTCTGCTTAATGTAATACATTTTCAATGCAACAAACCGTTGTGATTTGTCATTTTTATTCCGAATAGGGAAATATTCTGATTATAAGAATTATTTTTCGTGCAAAATTGGTCATTCGATAAAGCGGGTTTGAGTGTAATGGAAATTTTAGTTTTGTTTAATGACTTATTTTGTATGATTTTTTTTAAATTTAAATAAAACAGTACGTACGACATCATCAAACAAGTAGTTTTTAAGGAAATTCTACGAAACGTGGCGGCAACGAATAAAATGGAAAAGGATCACAAAAGCTAAAACCGCACCAAGTACCGTACCCGTAACGGAAAAGTACTAAATTATGTAAAAAGATAATAAGGACAAAGGGACCAAGAAGATAATGACTAAGCCTTGGTCAACGATGTTCCCACCAGTGGGAAACTTCATTGGTGACTTCTTGCATTAAAAGAATGACAACAAATGTTTACTGCTTTTCTTTCTTAGACCTATTGCCATTTTGCCTTAAAATATGTTATTATAATGCCAAATTGTTAGACATATTTTGCAGGAAAAAATTAGTAATAATAATAATAATAGTAATAATGTAAATTTAAAATCACGTTGATAAAAAACTTCCTTTTTACATAAAACGCCATGAGCAAAAAATGCCTTTTATAAATTTAGCTCTTTGATTACTTTTCAGAGTACGAAAATTGCAGCTGCTTTTTTAGTCAGTAAAATAAAGTAAATCTGAAAATTTGCATTTTCAGATTTTCAATTTGAGAGCGCAAATTCAAAAATAAAAGAAGTACTGATTGTTAGCCAATATTAAGGAGATTAAAAATAAGTGCTCAGTAATTGATGACTGAAATAAAGATAAAATGCAAATACTTTGATACCTTTAAAATATTTGCAGAATGAATGAATACGTCATAAAATTGCATTTCTACTATTGAAAATTTTTGCAAACTGTTATAGGAGTAGAAAAATAAAATAAAATTTCAAAAGCAAAATAAGAAAAGAAATGAACGAAAAAATCAATATTGTGATGTCTCAAAAAAGTTTACAAATTTATTTAAAAAACTAAAAATAAATTTTTTGCAGACTTTTTTACTGTACTTTTTAGTTGTAAAAAAAAAAAAAATGATAATGATGATCATGATAAATAATAATAATAATATTAATATCATAAAATTATTTTCAAGAAAAAATCTATTTTTACACAATAAACAAATTTTAGTTTCTTGTACGTTGGAAACAATCTCTATAAAAAAATAAAAAAACGAACTGATAAGGAATAAAAAAAAGTGTTACCACTTCATTACAAAAAAGGAGACGGATCTTGGCAAAAGTAATGATATGAAAAATCTCATTTAATTTCATTGAATTAAAAAAATGTTGGCCAAAACAATTCCATGTAAATTAAATTACATTACTGTTAAATTAATTGCATTTGATTTTAGTTCAAATGCGTCCATCGACACTGTATGCTTATAGTTAATCTCAATTACTTTATTGCAGATGTTCCTTGCCCTGGCTGTCGCCCTCCTGTGTGGTTGTGTCGAAATGAATCCTGCCTTTTATCCTGGACTCGGTTTCGGGGGCTTAGGAGGAAATCCACTGGGGCTGTATGGCGCCCCTCCTCCCTTGGTCGGTTCCTACGGTCATGCCTTTGGAGCTAGAGGATTTAATACTAACTACGGTGGTGTTAGAGGTTTTAGTAATGGCTATAGGGCCGTAGCTCCAGTCTATCCCGTTTTGGGTGGTTTATATGGAGGATATGGATTAAGGATGCCCGAGATTGAAGTTTAGAATTTCTTGGCTCAAAAGGACCTAGAATCCATGGTGAATGACTTTATGCAGTTTAAATGTGAATCTAAGATTCATACTATCCAGCCAGACAAGCGAAATGCTTCAAACTACTAGATATGATTCTTAATTACCTTTTACCGCCCAAAAAATGTCTCCGCTTTATTTTTATAAACAAAGACATCAATCAAATGTTTAGCTTGTGATGAATGTAGCTACAAATGCTTCAGGTAGAATTTCTAACTGTAAAAACTGTGCTTAAAAAGTGCTTTCACAAAAATTCTATGTAAAACAAAAATCAATAAACAATATATTAGCAATTTATACTGCTTTCCTACGCATGTTTGTTAAGTGTTTCTTTCTATACTAATTTTCTTTTCACTCAATATATAAAATGCGATAACTTATCTTAAGAATCTTAGGTGGGGGTGATGACAAACAGTTAGTTTAGCGTCACCAAAGACCACTCGAAAAAGAAGTCTTTATTATTGTATTTCTTTGATCTCGTATTCAAATAGGTAGATAGCAAACTTTGCTACGATTATCTTCAAGGGACTAAGGAAATAGCTCACTGCTATTGAGGATTCACCATTGAGAACAGGTAAAATGGAGGGAGTGAAGGCTTTCCACTTCATTCGTGAAACCAAGACCCCAAGTCATGTGATGGATTTTAAGGTAAACCATTGGAAGGAATCAGGTTTCTTTGGCTTGTTTCGCGCAAAACGTGCTAACCATTCCTCGTTGTTGAGTCACGTGACTTCGGGTCTTTGGGTCAGCTTTTGCTAAGCCAATGGTCGGACTTGCTCCCTCCATTTTAATTCCTGCTCTAAGAGATTCACTGCACACAATTGGTTAAACAGCGACAGGGTACTTGGTACAATAAAAGGCTTACCCACATAACAGAGCTCGTTTACACTGACCAAGCTAGCTCATTTTAGGTCTTTTCAAGCGGCAATAAGAAAAATTACCCTTGCAGGGAAAAAACCGGTACATTTCAGATAGAATTTTGAACCTGCTCTTTACTTGGGAACCGCACGAACAGCGTATAAATGAAAACTTTGCAAATACGTAGCAATCGTACATTGTAAAAATGATTCAGAAACATTCTTGGAAAATAATGGGCCCAAATTGTGGCCCATTATTTCTGCCAGTAAGATGTGCCCAATTTCTGCCAGTAACATATCTTGCAAAGACCAGGAACATTTTCCCGCTAAATATCAGTAACCTTTCTGAAAATATCCTTGAATATTTCTTAATAATATGGAAATCTCACCGGTTAAAGCCAGTCTTGAGCCTTCAAGAAATATTCGGTATAGGTTTAGTACAATTGGTAACCTTCCAGAGTTACTAAACAAGCTCCAGAAGCATCAATACGACCATAGCCAAAGAGCTAAAGCATAATTGCAAGTAAGAATCAAGCATCTCTTTTGCCTGCAATTCTTATCTTGCATAGGTGCAGCTATCCAGAGATTTATTCGCCCTCATTGTTAGCTTAGTCACTCTGGACGGGCAAAAATCAAACTAAAGACGATACACTCAATAAATACTTTCAATTAATCTTTACATTGGTAGCTAAAAATATTTTTCACTCCAGTGAGGACTCAGCATTCGTGCAACATGAAGCAATTCAGGAAACTTTTTTACGAAAATACTTGATTTTACAGGGAAATAGGTATGAAATCCCGCAACATTCCACGGAACTAATCAGTAACGTTTCGGAATTTTTTTTAGTGCAAGAGCATATTGAGACTTTTTTTGGCGCAAAGGTTATTTGTCCTTGTTTCTTCGTTATCGAGTATAAAGTCTAATAGGCTGCTGAAATTTTACAAATTGGAGCGGAATAGAAGATAACATTGCGATTTCACCGTCTGCATGTGGCAGGATATCCATCTGCAAAGCGAGTGAAAGATGTCTTCCATTACTCACCGAAACTTTTTTAAATTTGGCCACTTTCTTAAAATTTAGACAGAATTTAAGATCTCATTGTATGATTATAAGGATACAAAGGCAAGTGCGTCCAAAAACATGTTTTTTTTTTTTTTTTTTTTTTTTTTTTGCTGCTTAGATTGCTGCTTAATTATATATTTTTGATTAAAAATAATCGCTATCGATTTAAAAATCGATATTTTTAATTACAAATAATACAAATAATGCCCTATCGCATGTTTTCCTAGTAAGTATTGGAGGGATCGGAAATTAATTTTTAAACGACTACTATTTGTTCATCAGGAGAAAATTTTCTGAACGAAAATATAAATACAAACAGGTAGTTGAAAAGGGGGCACATATGAACATGGTATGTTTTACTAGTATAACGTCAAGCAAAAAATCTTAAAAAATTCTCAAGTATTAGCAGTACCAGTCCTACTACTTGACCAAACTTTTAGAGCAAGGAGCCAGTTTATGTTCCTGTGGTGACAGCTTCTTTGTTTTAACAGATGCTGATGTAATTTTATCACGGTCTTCTTCATGTGCAAACATATTTAAACTAACTAATACGCTAAATTTAGTTATTGAAAACCATTACATGAATATTTACTTAAATTTATGCCTATGTTTAAATTTTGTAATTAAATAAAAAAATTCATTATTTTTGAAAATTAGTTCTAAGGTACATGCCGGGGCACTTGTGAACCCAACATGTAGGGGCACCTGCGAACAGCTTCCATAGCCTCTCCGCAAATAAAAATGTTAGTGTAGGCCTTATTATAAGTGTTAAAAGAGAGTTAGAGATGTATAATTATTTTTTTTTGCTGCAATCAGTTTGTCAATTTATTGTTAATTATTATTACATAATTACTAATTATTTTATTATTTTTTATTTTTTAAAATCGTTAATTACTAAATAGTTAACTAAAAATTTTGTAGTATATAATATTTTTACGGAAAATAAAGACAAAACATTTTCCTTGAAATAAAAATTGAAGTTTAGAAACATTTTAGAATTCATGATCATATTCTGAAGCTTAAACGCACTATCTAACAAGAATATACTTACATAATAAAATACTCTTTGTATTGTTTAGTCTTATCAGATTTTTTCTTGTCGATCCATTGTTAGAACATGCTATGGAACTTTAAAATTTGAGAGTGAGCAAAGTTTTAGTAAAACCCTTTTAATGCTGACAGTAACGGGAGAATTTTTTTGTCTGCAATAGAGGGGTGTCCGCAGAACAGGGGTTTAATATTGTTATTTGCCTTGGAATCGGGGAACTAAAAAATGTCAGCATAAGAGGGGTGTCTGTTAGGAGGAGTTTCCTAGGAAGTTAGGAGGAGTTCAGAAAAAATATTTTCTTAAGAACAGCTACTGTACCTCAAACTGACACAGTATAGATTACACACCCTCGAATGTAATTAGTATATACGTATATAACTTCATTATAACGAGTTTTCCGTTAAAATATGATACTCGTCCTGTACTCTTTAATCGTGTTCTTAGGTGCCCAGAGCTTGTTCACATCTGCCCCCCTATAAGGGCACATGCGAACAATTGAAGACATTTTGTTCCATTAGGCTTAAAAATGCTTTTAACTTTTTTTTCCAGTGACTGTTTTTTTTTTTTTTTTTTTTTTCAAATTCGAAAGAAGTAAATTATTTTTAGGGGTATTTTTTGCAGGCTTTCGAATGGGACCTAAATCAAGACAATGGAATAATTATTTTGGGTAGAAAGAACCATTCAATGCGATTTTCGGGTTTTAATATTAAAATTTGAATTGTTCGGCACTTTTTTGGCGTTTGAAACCCCCCCCCCCCTCCTACGTTCCTTCTTGGATGCTCAAGTACCTCCCTGCCAAATTTGGTCGAGAACCGACGTAAACTGTGGATCTATATCGGGAACATACACACATAATTCTCTGTTTTATTGATATAGATGTGTGTCTACTGGAATCTGAATCTGAGGTACCATTCTTCTTTTTAATCTGTTCCTTTCTGTTGACGATAAGCACAAAACTTTTTAAATTTTACTTTAAGTATAAATGCACTGTTGTCTCAATTTCTAAAACGTCCCTTAAATATATTGGTCAACTTAGTCACAGGATAAATTAAAAATCTATCCTCCAGTGTAAAAGTTTAAGTTGATGTCCTTGGAACGCTCTTGATATTGATTTTTCCAATGAATTTCAAACATAATTTTGATAGCTGGTTAAGAAACCAAGTTTGATAGGGTTTTTAGTTGAGTGGGAAGTTCAAAGAATAAAGAAACTTCACTTGTTATTCATAGCTTTATTAATGGAAGTGGCACAAAATACAAATCTGATAATATTACTGCATAAAATAAGAGTACAAAAAAAAGTAAGTTACTCGTAGTTTGATTATTGACAGTTCAACTATTTCTTTTTACTCGAAGTAGCTACAGGTCTTTGAAAATATAACCCGAAATAAGTTTAAAAATAGCTGCGTCTATAACCTCCCGAGGCATAAAGCCCAGTCCAACCACAGCAAGAAGTTTTTGCAGTTCTCGTGAGATAGGATTGTCAGATATGTAATTTTAATCCGCGGTTAATTTACCCCAAGACATTCCCCAAACATCAAAATCAGTATCGATTGAAATTTCTCGTGAGGTAGGATTGTGAGATATATTTGTTGACTTAACTTCTTCCGTGTGGATCTCTCAACAAGTTCCCTCAACCCGGTTTCGAGATTCAAGTGCGGAAGAAAACCTTGGAAAAGCTGCGGACTGGGTGATCTCAACATGCGTGTTAAGACTGAGCTTGAAGAATGTTGAGCAGCCAGATTTTTTGAGTTGACAATTTTCTTCTGAAGGCTACTTTTACTGATTTGAAGTTGAGAATCAGGTCTGCGCTGATTCGCGGAATGAAATATCTTCCCGAGACGAAGATGGTTGATAGGATTCGCAATTTGTGAACGGTGAGCTGATTCAATGCCTTGTTGAAGAGTTGAAGGAATTAGTCTGAGCGATACTTGTGAAAACAGCGGGAGTAAAATGTGTAATGAAAGAATCAACCGGGCCAACACCGGTGAAATGGCTCCTCGAGTTTGCAACTGCAGAATTCCCATTCCCTAAACACAAAAGAAAAGAGAAATAAAATCTCAAAATATAATTCGATTTTTAAGTATTTATTACATTTCTCTCTTTACGTATCTATTGCAATGTCAATAAATTGGATTGAGTTTTTTTTTCTAGTCAAACATTTTATAAATTTAGTAAAATTCTATGTAGGGGCAGTTAAGGTAAATGAAACAACAACCCTCCATTACAAAAATAGTGGTGATTTTTGAAACTAAACTAATGGTGAGGGTAACCCGAAACAGAGATTAAGGGTGAGGTACTTCGTGGTTGTAAACATCTGTGCAAGCTTCATTATTGTTTTAAAATGCACTGTGAAAAAAGTTTTTTTTTTTTTTTTTTTTTAAAGTTGGGTGATCTTATAGTTTCTATTCTGGCAGGTCCATTAAGGCTAAGTAACTCCTTTCAATTCAATTCTTACGTCATGGGGAGGGTTATTAGAACATTTCACTTACAAGAGTCACTTTTTTAACCTGCTTTTTTTAAATTAACGGAAGCAACTATATTTTCAGTTATTGTTCTTCTATGATTACAGTTGGAGGCTTCTGCTGCTCACATGTGACCTACGGGTTGCAGACTAAGTATTGTTGGTATAGAACTTCTTAATCCTCTAAACTTCTTTTATATGCTGCAATTATCTACCAACATCAACTTAATGGAGAAAAAAATGCTGTTTCTATCCGTGGTAAAAGGAAGCGTGATTTTATTCGCTAGCAAACAGGCATAAAGCCAAATTATACTTTTTACTCTCAGGATAGTCTTTGACACAGTGCACAGCTAGGAAATCAATCGCCCGTCAATGCATGACGGGGGAAAATTGCTTCTACATTTGAACGAAGCTACTGCCTGTTTAGTGATATTTGATGGTTGAAATCTTAACCCTAACTCCAGTGGATTAACCCTAAACTCCAGTAGGTAGCTTTCATTGTTGACCATTTTTTTCGTTTCTTTATTCCCCTGATATGATACAGTCTTACCAGTAAACAGTTAAGTGACCGGATCTAGTTGAGCCACGTCACAATAAAGCCTTTCCCTGCATGTTATACATTACCAAAACATATCATCAAATTATCATGCCGTGGCGCGAGTTTCATTGTTGAATCTCGCTCGTTACTCGATCATCGGCTACTATATATAAGAGGTTGGGGCTGCGTTAGAGGCACTACCTTTTGCAGACCTAGTGCGATCTCCCGAAACAGCATCCATTCTTTCATATGGCATCACTATCGGTGGATGCAATTGCCACAACAGTTTTGACGTTGAATTTCCGCACCAAATAGAGGCACCTGGGCTCTATTTGATAAGAAACTGCAGCAGGAGTTTAATTTCACCAAGAGTACTCTAAGCAAAACGAGTACTCTAGAGATCATTAACATGTTGCATTCATTCGACATAAGCGCTGTTGATTTTCTGCATCCTGAAAATCCGCCGACTGGGATCAGAATCGAAACTGCTCCTTTGGATGTAAGAGACCGGCGTCTAACCACTACAGCTGTCTTTTACAGTGCACAAAATTTTGTCTCTCAATTCAATTGAAACAAAGGAAAGGATCTAAAGTTGAAACAATGAAATTCTGTTTCTATTTTTCACAACTAATCCTACTTTTATACCGTCTTGATCTAACTAGTTGCTTAATGTTTGGTTGAACTCGTCTAGAGATCCTGCTCATTCAGAAATGACTAAATGCTAACCGTAGGCCAATATTAGAATCATGTCTCAATAGCAGAAACGTGACGAATAACACAAACCAATCTCTGTTCAAAGGGTGAGACCATAACTTTCAGCAGCTTTTGATCTATGAATGCATATATTTTATTCCAGTATTGTACATCACAAAATACTCATTCACAGTTTATAAATTTATATTAAATAACTTAAAATAGAAAATTATTATTGTGACAAAGGCTGGGAAAAGATTGCGTAATGCGGCCTTTCAGTTCAGAATTTCTAAATACTTCAAATTTCCCCGAAGAAGGTTCTATTATGTTTCTCTTGAGTTGTATAAGAAATGCCTATGAAAAAATTTTGGCCAAAAAAATTTTTTTGCACCGATTTTCGATCTTATGAAGATGGGTTGAAAAAAATATACCCTTCAGTTTGGAACTAATGTAAACGTTTTAAAATAAAAAGCAATTTGATATATTTGCCTTTTAATAAAGTGTCCTCTTTAGAAAAAAATGATTTAGTTGTTATTAATGACTTGGTTTGATTTCTTATCACATTAAAATAACAGAAAAACTAGTAAACATTCACTCGGGGTTGCATAATAAGGAAGTTTCAGCAAAAATATGAATGAAAACGCTTCGCTAATAGAATACTTCCTGTACTTCGCAAAGGAAGTAAATATATGCAATTTAAAAAAAAAATCATTCCACAAATGGTCTGCAGGAATCTAAAAAATTATACATGTATTAGCAAAAATACCCGGCGATACTTGGGTGGGTAATATTAATTATGAGAAACAATCGCTACTTTCGTTTGTTTTCTACTTTGACTGAAAGAACTCAAAACACACCGCTTTGACGTGATTAAAAATCGAACTTCTTCCTTACCCATAAAAGTATAATGGCAATAAGTACGAAGAACAAAATGATATACCTTTAGAAACGAAAAAACGAAATTTAAGCATATATGTATAAATTTGAGGAATTTCCAAACTGTGAAATTAGACTTCACTTGGTAAAAAAGATTTATCATTTTTTTTTTTTTTTTTGAACATGGTCTAAAACCTGCTCTATATGGCTACTGAAGTACAAACTGTTTCAAAAAATGTAGCCGCTCGTAATCCCCCTTATACTTGCTTTAGTTATTTTGGTAACTTTCAATTATTGTTGGTCCTTACTGCGATTTAAAATGTTACCAACTTTGCGGAAATCCTTTTGGGATACCTTGGATAAAGCTCCCTCCCCCTACTTTGTAAAATTATCTGTTACCAACTTTCGTCTAAGAGATAGTGTCGCCAAATACTGAGATACTTCTGGTGACCATAAAATGATGCTTAACATTTTCATCCGAAATATTTCCAAAATAAGTAGTAAAATTTGGCTATTGTTTAAAATTGTGCACAAAGACAAATTAATGGAAGTTTTGTGCTGTCTATGGATTTGGTTAATTTAGTTGGCGGATAATTTTACATTTTAATAAAAATTTTAAAGATTCTTTTGATGGCGATATTTTTGTCACATGGTGAAACCGAGAAACAGTATTCCGTAGTCTTTAGCTTCAAAAACAGCGACAGTTGAAAAAGTTGCCAAATGCCTAGCTATCGAATTCTTTGCGCAAAACATGGTGGCGAAATTCCTGCTGGTCAATTAGATAATGAGTAAGTGTTCAATTAACACACATAAATTTTAGAAAAACATTTATTGTATCAAAGTTACATTAAAATGAAAAACAATCAGACAAATCCATTTATTATTTTCCAATCTTGTGCAAAAATGTTAATTTAAGATTTAATTCGAGAAAAACCTTGAACAGTCAGATGAAAAGCAAAAATATCCAACAATACAACAATGGGATCGTTTTCCAAAATTTTGAATGTAGTATTTAGTTTTTTCTGAAAGAGCAAATTTTAAAACATAGGATCTGACCATTTTTTAACTAATTTGTCTCAGTTTAATATTAAAAAAAAATAATTTAATCGGTTCGCTTTCATTGTTTACGCTTCTGCCGATGACATCACAAATGATGAAATTCCATTCAGTGTTGCCACTCACAGTCCACAATATTTAATTCGCATCTTTACTCCCGTGTACTGGCAACGATATGGTTGTTAGCAAACGTAGAGCGCAATATTTAAATTGCTTCTTGATCATAATAAGGTGAGAACACAGTAGAAAGATGCGCTAAAGTGCATCACTTATGACGTCATAAAGGCCATGCCTTGTTCGAAAAATCGGACATTTAAGAAAATTAATGAAAAAATAACTGTTGGGAAAATGAAAGTATTTTCTGGGTTCGTGCTATTTTTTTTTTTTTTTGCTTTTCTATCAATTTCAGTGACTAAAAATAGTTCTTTTGACTGAAGGAAACATCCCCATTGTAGCTATCAAAAAAGAGTTATATGATACACTAAATACCGTACTGGGTTGAGGAAAGGCTTCGACCATGGAACTAAAAAGCTTATAACTCGTTTTTTATTCTACTGAGAAATTTCGAACAGGTACCATCTTCTGCAAAAAAAATCATAGCTTTCGATGAACTGTATAATATTCATATGTGCAAGTATTTTTTCACCCCCGGATTAGAGAATTTATGTGAAAATCGTGTTTTATTGTCCCCCTATGGAAGTTTGCCTCCTCCTATAACGGGACGAAAACTACCCTATGTATTATTCCGATGCATAAGCTATGTTATTGTAAAGTTTCATTCCAATCCATTCAGTAGTTTTTACATGAAAGAGTAACAAACATCCATACAGACAAACACTCACATGCATAATAGTACTAAGAGTGCTGATGAGTAAATCAAAATTGAATTAGTCTGTAGTAATATTATGCAAGATGAGAGGAGAATAATGGTGGACTCACAGATTCTCCAAGGGAGAGGCGAAACTGCGCTTTTAGATAATCAATTTCGGAAACGTTTCATAGGAGAGTTCCCAAATTTATCTTCCCCCCAACATTTTCAAAGGTAAAATTCCGATTTTAGAGCCTCCAATTCCAAGAATTATGGGAAGATTCCCGAATCTTATCCCTTTTTCTTGCATCATCAAATATGACCTGCTATAACTTTTTTAGCCTACTTTCCCAGTAAAAGTCAGAAAAAGAAGAAAAAAGCATGAAAGAAGGCTTAATGCATCTTAAAAATGTCGCGAAGAAAAAAAAAATCATTAATAAATAAAATAATTAAATAAATATCGGAAAATTAAAAATTGGAAAGTAGGGTATTGAGATGGGGGAAATGTCTGTCGGTCCGTCGGTCTGTCTGTCTGTCCCCCCCCCTAATAACTTTTGAATGAATAGTCCAATTCGAACAAACTTTTTTTTTTGTTCGAAGGATCTCGGCGAGGACACCTCATTCCCATATTTCACTTTTTGATTTGAACTATTTTTTGTTCAATTTTGAACAGTTCAAAAAAACTTAACATTAGCGCCTACGGGGAAACTGAAAGTCAATGTAGATTCCGTACTTGAAGGCGGATTTATTTCCAACAAATTTTGTTGGAAATAGCTCTTGACGCCAAACTCCAGACTCCGACTCCGAGAATTTAGAGGCACCTGACTCCGACTCCTGTGCCCGACAATTAATCGGACTCCGACTCCCCGACTTCGACTCTGACTTCGTAGCTTTGGCAAAAATTTATACACGGAGGACAAATGACTGACTCTGATTCTTGGATACTCGTCTCCGACTCCTTTATCCCAAAATGAGATTGACTCCGACTCCGCAGCTATGGTTTTCACTGTGAAATAATTATTGTTGATATGATTTGTTTTTATTTTCACGCTAAAGTTTTAATTTAGGTATTCAGTTTTCGGCGAATAAACTCGAAGTCATTTATGTTTCTACATAACGATATGCGTAGACGATTTTTTTTTTTTTTTGACAATGAAAAGTATTTCTTTAAGTTGACATTTTATTGTTTTTATTTATTTTGGTAAGTGCATTAATTCATTTAAAAAAAATTTTTGCCAACAGGGGAAAAATCAGGTTTTCTTTCATATGATGTATTTATTTTAATAAGCTTATTAATTTTAATTATTATTTTTTCGTTTTGAAAGCTGTTAAAGATTTTTTTTTACGCATGTAATTTTTTTAGATGTGTGAGGAATACTTTATTCCTAGAAATTAGTGAAATTATGTTTGAAACAATTTGCGATTTTAGCTATTTTTGAGAATATTGATCAGGTACTAGAAAGTAGTACGGGTATACGGGAAAGTAGGCTCGTATAGTTCTAGACGGAACTTCTTGTTATTACTTAAATTTTGAAACATTTCCAGTGGAGAGCACCCTAAGTTCACCAATGATAGTCTGAAATTGAAACTTTGGAAATTCAATGGCAAATAACTGCTGGTAGCGTCTCTCAAGGGAAGAGCGACTGCCCCTCCTTCGTTAGGAGTGTGACGCAGAACGATTTTTCTCTCATCTGATTTCGTTGTGACTGATATTTTAAAAAATGCTAAGAATTAAGCATTTTAGAGCTCTTTGGGCATTTTAAACATTGCTTTTAAGTTTTTTATATATATTTTTTCACAATATTATTTTGACAGTAAAAGTATTGCAGTTTATAAAAATTATTCCTCCTCCCCCCCCCCCAAAAAAAACATAAGAAATTTCTTCTGAATGCATGATGCGATTGAAACATGAGATATGATCATTAATTTTATATACATTTTCTACCCCTTATTTGTGAGCAATCACCACATATAAACGTTCCTTGCCTACAAAACTACGTTATGAGACGACTTGTTTTTTTTTTTTTTAAATTGGGTTTGTTCAAGGAAAAAAGTTTTTTTTTATTACTTTACATTACATTAATAAAGAGCACATCGCATTGAATTTTAGGAAGAAAAAAAAATTTAAATAGTCTTGTTACAATTCCAATTTTATACGTATTTCTGATATAAAAGGGGTAAAGTGGTCATAATTTTAAGAAATACTTGTGAAACTAATCATAAGTAAGTATAATATTTTAAAATATAAAACAAAAATGGTTCATCAAAAAAAAAAAAAAAAAAGACTTAATTTGAAAAAAAAATACAAATTTAAGATGGTCAAGATGGTCAAAACTTGGCTAACCAAAACTTTTCATCATATTTGATTCCTCGATTTCATCAATGTCATCAGGGAAGGTACGATAAATTTCATTTTTTTTCACTAGTTATTATTTAGCAAAATGTTTTCAGGAACATATTAAAGTAAACATTTGCATATAAAAATGTGATTTCTAAAGAAAATTCTGAAAAAATGTTGTTTCATTAAAAAGGGAAAGAAAATTTTTTTTGATCAAGCTTTATCTACTTCTTTAATGTATACGAAATTCCAGACAATTTCTTATTAATAGTTAACTGGGACTTTCTGGGCCGCAAATTATTCTACGACGGCCCAGAATGTACAGCCTACTACTACGGCCTTCAATAAATGGAAAGCTGTAGTTGTAGTATAAGTGCTAATTTATCAAACATTATAGAACTGAAAATTTACACTAGTTTCAAGCTTTGTTTTGGATTTGAGCTCAGTTGCATTTAATCCCGTTTACTTTAAAAATAATAAATTTTCAGTAAAATAAATATGCAACTACAGAGTGTCTTAAAGAAGACTGAAGGTTTTCCGAAATTTGCAACAGGAAACGGCTAAAGTTATAAAATTAACTAGCAAAAAAATCATGTGACAGGCCATATATTTTTCTTTCGAGAGTTCTCTATTTCAGTTCAAAAATTTTCCGACCGATGGCGCCACAGAAAGTAATCCCGTAGACAAAAGAAAGTTAATTGAAAATCACGTTTTTAAAAACTTTTAATGAATGAATCTTCAAACGGTCTGCCATCGGCTACAATTAATCTATTATGGAAAGTGAGAATCTATTCCTTCAATAATTTATTACGGTGAACGCTTTCGGTTAAGAAGCAATGCTTAATGCACCTTGATGTGACAGGTCATGAATATTCCTTCTCAGAATTTCTTGTTTTAGTTCGAATGTTATTTGAGGATGCAGTAGATCGACAAAAATCTTACAGCTCTTGAAACCTGAAGAAATAATCAGTGACTAATTTTCATACATTCCATTGGACATTTTACTTAACAGAAAATGTCTGCCAATTTCTTTTCCAGATATGACATGTAATAATAGCCGAAGGTGGACATTTGAAGATATTGTCATGTAATTTTAATCATTAAATCTTTTGGAAAATGTTGCTGTTATTTTCTTTTCTTTTCTTTCTTTTTTTTTTTTTTTTTTGACTCACGCGAAACGTGATTACTGTCTGCAGCGCCATCTAACGAAACACTTTTTTATTTTAAAAATCCAGAACTCGTGGAGAAACATTTACGTTCTGTCTTATGAAATTTTTGCAAGAATTGTTTTTATAACTTAACTGTTTTCCTGTGAAGAATTTTTGAAAATCGTCAGTCTATTTCATTGAATCCTGTTACATTGGCATTACAAGTTATTTTACAAGAAAAAAGTACGTTAAGCCGAACCCATGACCACTTTACCTCATCTTACTTAAATGGTTCTAAAAAATTATCTAAAACGAATCCGGCTTCTTGAGAAATATGTGGAAAGCTTTCTGAATAATCAAACTGACAAAAATTCTAGTAAACGAAATTTCGCAGATAAATTTAATGAGGTGTACAGATTTTACAAAGGTTTCATAAGCAAACAAAACGATTTTTTGCACCCAATCAAGTATTGACCGTCTAAAATCTTCGATTCGAAACTTAATTCCTAATTGAAAAAATCTGAAATAAAAATTTTGCAATCATTCCTCCATTTATTTCAGAGATGTAGCCTTTTACGTATGAACACTTCTCCCCATTTACCACTTTACGCTCCTATATGACCCTACTGAACGTTTCATGAAGAATAATTCAATAAGTAATTTACAAAATACTCATTCCATCCATTTCAACGTTTCAAATCTTATTGCTGAATTACGTCCAACTCTGCAAGAACTATCTTTTTAGGGAAAAATGTCATTTGCGTATCTTAGCATCAGGAAATTCTATTAAGTTTGCAAATTAGAATTCTGTTGTCTTTTATGTAAAAACTCATTAACTACATTTCCTTCGGGAAATAAACACTCCGTTTGTCGAGTTACTTTAATAATGTGATAGCAAATTGAAAAATCGCTAAACATCAGCAAAATAAACAAAAAAAATTATAAAACAGTTGCTACAAGGAAAAGAGATTTTGCATTTCACAGAAAAGGGGTTTTAGAATAACTACATGCTTTTAATGGTCAACTTAACTTAACCTGTGTACCTTTATTTCATCTAAATCAAAGCATGTGATTTGCAATTTCGCGAAAATATTAAAGATTAAATTCTTAATAACATTTTTGTTTTAAAAGTGCCTTACGGCAAAATCTTAAAGCAAAGCAGCACTCTTTCACAATGCTTTCTTTTAATAGGGATTCTCAATGACTGATTCGATAAAACAGCACCTGCCGGCGGAAATTTTTGACCCTTTCGCGGAGATTTTTTATTGGTCAGTGTTAAAAATAGTTTTCGACCCTCTGATCAGAAGCTTGAATACTCGATGGTCAAAGCACATTTTTTACTTCGTTTTTTTTTTTTTTTTTTTTTTTTTTCAAATTAAAAAAAATCGAGTTTTTACTATTTTTCCTGCATTCAGTGCTATCAAATGCAGTTTCGATGAGGTCAAATGCCAGTCTATCTCTTCAAACAGCGTAATTTGTTTTTCTTATTTCATAGATTCTCCATGTAGTGAGCGTATATGAAAGTAATGAATTTTTGGCGGAGAGGGGTCATGAGCGGATTTTGGCCGAAATATTTGGGGGTGCAACAATAACAGAGGGATCTGGGGAGGGGGAGGGGTATTCCCGGAATAACAAGGCAGTGGCGAAATCAGAAAATAATTTTAGGGCGGGACACAGTTTTAAGTCTAAAAAACGCGATGTAAACCATATTTAGTAAGATTAGGGGATGGGCAATTCTTAAAATTTCAAACTGGCAGAAAAAGTCTAAAACGAATGTCGATATTAGAAGCAATGGGTGAATCCAGCTGCTAGTTTGGAATGGGATTCACGCCCCAGAAAAAAATTGAAATAGTAATTTTGAAAACGCAGTTTTACAGTTCTTGGTGATATTTTAGGGGCAAGAAAGGTACGTTTGGCTCCAGGGCTATTTTTAGAAATTTTAGTCTTATAAATGTGATTATAGTCCATATTTATGGTTTGGATTAGGAATGAGACTCATAGACTGTCTCCAATCGATTTTATGAAAAGCAAAAAGAAATACGTATCCCCTCCCTTCCCCCACGCTACCTCTTTAACTTTTCATAATTGAAGTTTCAAAAATACTACGGAGGACAATTTTTGATGCTGTTACCGGACGGGGTGTTCTGGAGCTCTCCCCTGGAAATTTTTCGAAATTGAAGTCCTAAAAATGAAGTTCTTCTGCAATACTCCATGGTATTAAAAAAAAAGGATTCTCCCACTTAAATATTTCGAAATAGTAGTTTCCAAAACCAAAATATTAACTCTTTGATGATATTAGAGAAAGGGAGTCGGAGGCCCTTCT